>NC_091227.1:14362761-14387761 GCF_040958095.1 Procambarus clarkii | reverse complement strand
TGTTATTATTTTAGTTTGCTGTTTCTCTCTTCCACGAACCCTATTCTATTCCTCATTTCCCTTCCATCTTCCTTATTTCTCTTCGTCTCCCACTCCAACTCTCCCTCCCACCCTTCACACTCTCGTTATTAATGTTGCAGTTAATGGCACTATTGGCGAGGGGATGTCCATGACGGTGGTAGAGAGGAAGGCGGTGGCGGAGGCTTGGGCGAGGTGCAGGGCCGAGGTATCAACTATGATTGTACAGTGTGGCGCTGGCTGCCTCAAGGATACACAGGATCTGGTGAGTAATACAATCACCAGGGGCCAGATTCACGAAGCAGTTACGAAAGCAGTTATTCACTTGTACGTTCGTACATCTTGCGAACCTGTACATCTTTTCTCAATCTTTGGCGGCTTTGTTTACAATAAGAACAACAGTTTATTGGTAAGTTTTCATGCTTGTTTAATAAATGTAACTAAAACCGTCAAAGATTGAGTAAAGATGTAACATTCGTAAGTACTTGCGTAACTGCTTCGTGAATCTGGCCCCAGGATATCTTAAGTGTGACGCTGGCTGCCTCAAGGCTACGCAGGATCTAGTGAGAACACGATCACTCAGAATATTCTCCAGTAAAGAGTCCCCCCCCCCCTTACAGTCCCTCCCATCAGGAACGGCAGGTCGACCTCATTAACTATCCTCAGTCAGAGGACCATCACCGCCTCAGTGACATCAGAAACTCGCTGGTTATCCTCAGTAAGAGCCGCCTCTCCCCCCCCCCCCCTTCACTTGTCACTCATCAGGACCTCAATGAGAATCTCATTAACGAATTCTCACCTGTCACTCTCATCACGGCCGTCTAGTTATCCCCAGTGAGGGGCCTCTCACTGTAACTTCAAAGCCCAAAAATTATATAAATAGATTCACTATATTAGTTGACGGGCTATCATAAAGTCACAGTCTGTCTGTTACTCTGTTATCGTAAACTTTGTGAAGGATATTTACCCTCAAAAACTTCCCCATGAAGTTCATGGGGATTAAAGCTCACATTTTGTTTGGATATTGAAGCTGAGATTGATTTTGAGATTAAAGCTTAGATTGCGTTTGTAGATTGAAGCATAGATTTGTTTGGATATTAGAGTAAAGACGGATTTCGAGGTTAAAACACAGATTGGTTTGGAGATGAAAGCATAGATTAGTTTAGCCGCTGTACCTTGTCTATATAAAATCCTTCTCAATGTCCCAGTACGTGAACATAAGCCTCTAGGACAGGCTGGTTAAAACTCAAAAATAACATTTAAAATTCGGACTTGAATTCCCGACTCGAGTATTTCATGAAAGCAGCAGTAAAACTCGGAGGCCTGTTTAAATTTGGCCAAAAGTCTGGGAAAATACCGAGTAAAACTCCCGTTAATGTCAACATCATCCGTGTAATGCCAGTGATGGATGGTAATGCCTTTTATACATTAAAATCTCACCAGAATTAGATTCCCCTGTGAAAAATACTCTTTTTTACCCTTTGTATGTCTCTGCGTCAAGGATTAGTCTTTAGCTGAAGCAGTCAAAAAAGACGGGGAGATGTTGGTGCTGAATTTACGAGTAAAAATAGCCATGGAGTATAATTAATGGCTATTTATTAAGCTATTAAGACTGATCAATAACTCGGTGGATAGAGTTTCGACTTTACACACGTGGGGTCCACGCTTCGAGTCTCCTAGAACCCAGGTGAATGGAATAGCCATGGAGTATTTAATGGTTTCTGTTGAATTGAATCCTTTACTTATCATTAGCATCGTCATGGCCACCATAGTAACTATTGTCTACAGTCATTATCAACATTAATACATAGATGAAAGTAATTCATCAAAAATAAATAAAATAAATGCCATTTTGTTTACAAGAACTTTTGTTACACCCTGTATATTGCTTTACTAATGACGACAAAATCTCGTAAAATAAATGTTTACACATTAAACTGAGGGGGAGGGAGGGAGGATACGAATAAAAGGAGACGATTCTACTTGCACAATAAAACTCCTCCAACTGCCTTTCGGAGGCCCATTTAAAGCGAGAGGAATAAAAAAGCATTGTTTACTGCGAGCGCCATGCACCCCTACGCCTTTTTTTTCTGAGTGACTGAGGCACTGCTCGAAAAACAAATGAAGAGTGCGTATAGAGGGAGGTGAAGTTTGGGGTGACAGAGAGGGAGGGGAATGTAAGAATGGATAGACGAAAAAGGGTGGAATGTTAATTGAAAAACAAAGTGTGTGCGTGTGGAGAGAGAGGAAGAGAAACAGATTTCAAGCTGTGACTGAAAGAAACTTTCCCAGTAGTGTTGTTGTTGTTTTAGATTCAGCTACTCGGAACAAAATTCCAAGTAGCACAGGCTATGGTGAACCCGTAATGGACTTACCTGGCACAGGAGCGGGGGCTGTAACCCAGTGTATGTGAACACCTTATGCCAAATGCTTCCATTCAGTGTCTATTCAACTAAAGGTATACATATTCATTATATATATTAGAAAGTATAATGAAAACTGTCGGATATCACATCTAAACGAATATTATGTGTCATGTTTCATTACATTCAGCTACATTGTGTTAGGTTACGAGTTTTGGTTGTACCAGCATTCTGATGTATTTATAGTCCTTAAGTAATAAGCATTTTTAGAAGTGGGCTTTTAGAAGTGTGCTTTTAGAAGTGTGCTTTTAGAAGTGTGCTTTTAGAAGTGTGCTTTTAGAAGTGTGATTTTAGAAGTGTGCTGTTAGATTTAGAAAGAAATCTGAGAAAATTTCGAACGTAATCAGTTGCGTTGCACAACAGCTGCCCGTCCTTATAAACACTGGCCGAATCTATCTATGCAACACTATACACACGACTCCTAACTACTACGCTAAAACGTGTCTTGAACAGTGTTTAATTCTCTTTCTGTGTACGAATTGAACTTCTCTAAGTGCTTTACCCACTTACTGAAGGACTGTGATTTACTCTCTCCAGCCCATTTAACCAACGACCTCACTAAACATTTTTAGGATTAACACCGAACAAAATATAATTTTCAGTGTAATGTCTATGTACAAAGCTTGTAATCTTCCTTTTGAGTTGAAAGTAAGGTGTAGAATCACATTCGTAATTGATGAAACAAATCATATCAGCCAGTATCATTATCATGACGAGATGTGTTAACTATGAGGTTCTCATTTTCCACAACGCCTCTACTTGTATCTAACTCATTAAATAAAGCATAAGCTACTGTATTCGCTGTGTGTGTGTGTTTACTAGTTGTGTTTTTGCGGGGGTTGAACTTTGCTCTTTCGGCCCGCCTCTCAACTGTCAATGTGTGTGTGTGTGTGTGTGTGTGTGTGTGTGTGTGTGTGTGTGTGTGTGTGTGTGTGTGTGTGTGTGTGTGTGTGTGTGTGTGTGGAGAGAGAGAGAAGTATATACACAGAAAATTGCGAGAAAGATAAGAATGTGAGAGAAGGGGAGGACAGAGAGAGATTCGAATTTCGAAATGAAGATTTTTTGTTTAATGGGAAGGGCAATTGTGTAGACAAACACCAAACGAGGAGTGTGTGTGGAGAGACATTGAGTGTTTGTGAGAGACTTCAGTGAGATAAGACACGAAACTTCTAGCCAAGTGTTTGTTGGGGGGGGGGGGAAGAGAGAGAGAGAGAGAGAGACACAGACAGAGACACAGACAGACACAGACAGAGACACAGAGACAGACAGAGACAGACAGAGACAGAGACAGACAGAGACAGACAGAGACAGAGACAGACAGAGACAGAGACAGAGACAGACACAGACAGACAGAGACAGAGACAGAGACAGACAGACACAGACAGACAGACACAGACAGACAGACACAGACAGATAGACAGACAGACAGACAGACAGACAGACAGACAGACAGACAGACAGACAGACAGACAGACAGACAGAGACAGACAGACAGACACAGACAGAAATATAAAGAGGGCGAGAGGGGGGGGAGATGGAAACCAAGACTGACAAACTAGGGCAGACGCCTCCTTCAACGCTCGTCTCAGAATATTATAGAAGATTTATGTCACAAAGTAAACACCAAACTTCCCATGTGTCGTTATGTAGACTCGTCGAGGCTGAGAGAGTCTTACGATACCCGTGTGCACATCAGCCTCCCAACCAGGCTCCACATAACGGGCCCAAAAGAACTTTTATGAAACGACGGATGTAAGAGCGTCCTCGTAAGAGCCTTATGATAAGGTGATTTCAGGCACGCCACGCCGAGGACCTGGGTGCTGAAGGTGTGGCCGTGTTCCCGTGCCTCTTCGACAAGCCTGCCACAACAGATGAGTTGGTCGAGTACATGGTGGAGGTAGCAAAGGCGTGTCCCAATACACCACTCTTCTACTACCACTTTCCCACCAAAACAGGTGTCAACCTGTAAGTTAATAAGTCCAGGATTCATGTATTAAGTTTTCGTCAGGTTTCGACTTGATTTAGCATTTATTTTGTATTTTAGGCTTGGTTAATTGTTATGTTAGGCTGTAATGCAGGGCTGTAACGATTTCTCTGTTACAATTTAAAGGTGAGCGTAATTAGGCCTGTCAACCCGATTGTGCAGTTTCTGTGTATTCATCTTCGCTGGTTTCTCGAAATACTATTTTTCAATGTTATACAATGTAGTTATTTACCTATATCTATCTATATATATATATATATATATATATATATATATATATATATATATATATATATATATATATATATGTTTTCGTTTTCAAGCATATTCATAGATTATTATTATTATTATTATTATTATTATTATTATTATTATTAACTGCTGTTTTGATAAAAGTTACTGAAGAGCTTGAGCTGGTGACTAGGAGTACCTGAGGGGATATATCTTGAGATGATGTCGGGGCTTAGTGTCCCAGCGGTCCGGTCCTCGACCAGGCCTCCACCCCCGTGAAGCAGCCCGTGACAGCTGACTAACTCCCAGGTACCTATTAACTGCTAGGTATCAGGGGCATCAGGGTGAAAGAAACTCTGCCCATTGTTTCTCGCCGGCACCCGAGATCGAACCCGGGACCACAGGATCATGCGTCCAGTGTTCTGTCCGCTCAGCCACCGGTTCCCATCCTATAAATCATATATATTGAGGTTATCTTGCGATGATTTCGGGGCTTTAGTGTCCCCGCGGCCCAGTCCTCGATCCAGGCCTCCACCCCCAGGAAGCAGCCCGTGACAGCTGACTAACACCCAGGTACCTATTTTACTGCATAGGTAACAGGGGCATATAAACTGTATATGATGAATAAAAGACACGTTTATCTATTCACAACTTTCCCGAACTTACAACTTTTCTGTACACAACCAGAAACACACACGTACGAACACTTATGTATAATGAAGGTGACACGAATGATAACTAGAGTGCTTTGTTTGTGTGGATTATGATAACCTGGGAGAATATTCACTTTGTTGACCAGACTACACACGAAGTTGAAGGGACGACGACGTTTCGGTCCGTCCTGGACCATTCTCAATTCAATCGACTTGAGAATGGTCCAGGACGGACCGAAACGTCGTCGTCCCTTCAACTTCTAGTGTGTGGTCTGGTCAACATACTTCAGCCACGTTATTGTGACTCATCGCCTGAATATTCACTTTACACAGTCACAAACAGGAATATCTGACGACTCAGAATACACGTATGAGTGCTGGGTCGGAGCTCCACCGTAGCTTCACAACCATTCACCATCATCTTGAGGTTATCTTGAGATGATTTCGGGGCTTTTAGTGTCCCCGCGGCCCGGTCCTCGACCAGGCCTCCACCCCCAGGAAGCAGCCCGTGACAGCTGACTAACACCCAGGTACCTATTTTACTGCTAGGTAACAGGGGCATAGGGTGAAAGAAACTCTGCCCATTGTTTCTCGCCGGCGCCTGGGATCTAACCCAAGACCACAGGATCACAAGTCCAGCGTGCTGTCCGCTCGGCCGACCGGCTCCCTACATGGGAATAAAACGCTTACCAATAATGGCCTGTATAGTTTTCATTGAAATTTCACAGCTACATTTGCCTCGTAATACATTTGCATTCAGCTGCTGATCATTACATCATTAAACTGCAGCTAATTTTGTTGCAGTGTGCACTTGCCATCTTGCTAGTTTCCAAAGGCAATTATTTTATATGAACGGAATTTTTGCCTGCCTTTATATGAAAGAAAGTAATTGACTGAGAAATCGTCAAGCCATTACGACTGTATAGGACAGTGGAAAGGATATGAGGATAAGGCTTTGGGAAGGGGGACGGGAGGGGTAAGGTGAGGAACAGTTGGGAATTGAACGCCGACCAGCAAGAAGCGAGACTGTCGCTCTATCGTCCAGTTCGCGTAGTTAGGAGACAACCTTCAAAATATTCAACACAAATATCCTTCAATATTGACTAACAAAAATTGAAAATCAGAGGAGAGCAATTTTGTTTAGCCTTTGCGTATGTGTGTTTGGATGAGTATGTATGTATGTGTATGTGTGTACGTCCCCCTCTCCCCTAGTTGTGCTTGCGGTGGATGAGCTTTAGCTCTTTGGTCCCGCCTCTCAACTGTCAATCAACTGATGTACAGATTCCTGAGCCTACTGGGCTCTATCATATCTACATTTTAACTGTGTATGGAGTCAGCCTCCACCACATCACCGCCTAATGCATTCCCCCTGTTAACAACTCTGACACTGATAAAGTTCTTTCTAACTTCCCTGTGGCTCATTTGGGTATCCAGTCTCCACCTGTGTCCCCTCGTTCGCGTACCACCCGTGTTAAACAATTTATCCTTATCTACCCTGTCGATTATGTGTCATCTCAAATTTACTGTCTCCATTTGGGTGTTTCAGCTTCCATTAGTGTTCCCTGGTCCTAGCCATACACCCTGTGTCCCCCTAGTCCTAGCCATACACCCTGTGTCCCCCTAGTCCTGGCCATACACCCTGTGTCCCCCTAGTCCTAGCCATACACCCTGTGTCCCCCTAGTCCTAGCCATACACCCTGTGTCCCCCTAGTCCTAGCCATACACCCTGTGTCCCCTCGTCCTGGCCATACACCCTGTGTCCCCCTAGTCCTGGCCATACACCCTGTGTCCCCCTAGTCCTAGCCATACACCCTGTGTCCCCCTAGTCCTAGCCATACACCCTGTGTCCCCCTAATCGTATAACACACTACGGGTGAACAATCACAATATAACCAGATGAACTACTGATATAACTGAGATATGATCACAGTTATAATGGAGGTATAGAGAGAGGATCAAGAAGTGAGAGAGAGGATCAAGAAGTGAGAGAGAGGATCAAGAAGTGAGAGAGAGGATCAAGAAGTGAGAGAGAGGATCAAGAAGTGAGAGAGAGGATCAAGAAGTGAGAGAGAGGGGATACTTGCCTGAGAACACCACATTTGTACACTGCTACCACCCTGAGTTGACTGGTACAAGGGAACAAGGGAGTAAGATGGGTAATTAGATGTTACTGTTGCTGTGTGTGTGTGTGTGTGTGTGTGTGTGTGTGTGTGTGTGTGTGTGTGTGTGTGTGTGTGTGTGTGTGTATACTCACCTAGTTGTATTCACCTAGTTGTGTCTGCAGGATCGAGCATTGACTCTTGGATCCCGCCTTTCGAGCATCGGTTGTTTACAGCAATGACTCCTGTCCCATTTCCCTATCATACCTGGTTTTAAAATTATGAGTAGTATGGTTGTGTGTGTGTGTGGTTGTGTGTGTGTGGTTGTGTGTGTGTGTGTGTGTGTGTGTGTGTGTGGTTGTGTGTGTGTGGTTGTGTGTGTGTGTGTGTGTGTGTGGTTGTGTGTGTGTGGTTGTGTGTGTGTGGTTGTGTGTGTGTGTGTGTGTGTGTGGTTGTGTGTGTGTGGTTGTGTGTGTGTGGTTGTGTGTGTGTGTGCGCGTGTGTGTGTGTGTGTGTGTGTGTGTGTGTGTGTGTGTGTGTGTGTGTGTGTGTGTGTGTGTGTGTGTGTGTGTGTGTGAGTGTAACAAAGCAAAGAGTGCTAGTTCGTAGCTCAAATAGCTCTAAAGCACTCAGTATGCACTCAACATGGGGTATAAACAAACTGCTCACAGTACACAAGTACTGACATCGACTGATGAAGGGAGGAATAACTGACAATTACGGACACTAGGTCAATAGACCTAAGGGGCGCTCAGCTCACTAATATGTCTCATAGGGACAATTCAGTTAGCACACAAAGGGGGATAAATAGTTCAAACATTACCCTATTTAGTCCTTTAAATTAATTATCCAAACTATAGTTCTCTAAGGTAACATGATAATGATTTAATGACCAGTTAAAGAGCACATGCAGTACTTATATTTGTAGCGTAGTTCACTCGATCTGAAGTACTTTATGTCTGTTCTCCAGAGATCTGTACCACGCATGGGCACATCCCTGAGGCCTGACCCCTGAGCCCTGACCCCACAGCCTTGACCCCAAAGACCTGACCCCACAGCCCTGACCCCACAGCCCTGACCCCACAGCCCTGACCCCACAGCCCTGACCCCAAAGCTCTGACCCCACAGCCCTGACCCCAAAAGCCCTGGAGCTAGATTCTCGAATCATTTACACAAAGACTTACGAACCTGAACATCTTTTCTCAATCTTTGGTGGCTTAGTTTACAATTATTAAACAGATTAATGAGCTCCGAAGTACCATGAGGCTGTTTATAACAATAACAACAGTTGAATGGCAAGTTTTCATGCTTGTAAACTGTTTAATAAATGTAACCAAAGCCGTCAAAGATTGAGGAATTTCGTAATTTCCAAATAAAAGTTTGCGTAATTTCTTCGTGAATCAAGCCCCTGGTTATTAAGCGATTTGGCGGGTCGTATTCCGGGAACGTTGGATTAAGGACCTGTCCAAACGTCACGCGTGCTAATGGCTTTACAAGAATTGTAAGAACTCTTGTAATATATAAATAAATATACTGAAGGAGAAGAGTACGTAAGAAAATAGAGAAAGATCACATATACTAGAAGTGGAATAACAGGTGTTTCATAAATGTAAAATAAGAATAAGGAGCAGGAGAAGAATAGCAATAGGGGGTAGAAGCAGGGGACTAGAGAAAGAGTTGGACAGCATTAAAAAAATCAAGAGAGTGGATGGTAGGGGAAGGGCGATAAACATAGGGAAGAGGAGGGAGGAAGAGAAGGGAAGGGAGGGAATTATCAAGGGGGAATAATGCCCTAGAATTAGGGCATTATTGAAGACTAGAAGGGAATCTGAAGACTTGACGAATCTTGATTCAAATGAATCTTCTGAAGAGTTGGAGGGAAATATTTTATTATCAGGGGAATAATGCCTTCTCATTATCAAGGGAAAGCGCCAGGCCATTACGTTACTTAGCTTGGTAAGGAGGAGCAGAAGGTGAAGAAGATTAGTAGAGGCTAATCAGTTCACAGGCGATAAGTGACCTCACAGAATATATATTAAGAACGTGATCAATAATCAGCTTCCCTCTAGAGCCCAGCGTGGCCCCAATGGGAAGAGGAAGGCGCAGCTAGTTGGGGAGATATGAAGAGGGAAGAAAAGAGGGGACAATGGGGGAAAAAAAGGAAAAAAAATAAGATGGATTAGGCTTGTGAGGAAAAAAGAGGTTAGAGATGCGTTGATGCTCAAGAAATTAAGTGACCTCAATAACGATTGGGCTTAACACTTAATCTTTCATGAACTAATAATAGACCTATAATTAATATTTAATTAGTTTCTTTAATTAACAGCTGAAAAATTCTGTATAAAATAAATTTTCCTGTAGAATTGTAGTGGAAATTTATACGAGAGAGTATTGCTTGAGTAATTGTATCTATGATTACAAAGCTGTTGTGGGTTGCATATTAGGGGGAACGTCAATAGTAGGCCTAAGGTGACACGATGAGTCTTACAGGCTTCCTGTCCCCGACAAGAAACCCGTCTATTCTACTTACACGTTCGATTCCTACCCGTCGACGGAGTTCTAGAACCTGTCCTCTCACTTTATACAATAGACCAATCCATCAAATTTACGGGGTTTAATTTTGACTAGGTGGCCGGTGGCTGAGCGGACAGAACACTGGACGCGTGATCCTGTGGTGCCGGGTTCGATCCCGGGCGCCGGCGAGAAACAATGGGCAGAGTTTCTTTCACCCTAATGCCCTTGTTATCTGGCAGTAAATAGGTATCTGGGAGTTAGTCAGCTGTCACAGGCTGCTTCCTGGGGGTGGAGGCCTGGTCGAGGACCGGGCCGCGGGGACACTAAGCCCCGAAATCATCTCAAGATAACCTCAAGATAGAATCAAAATAGTGCAGTGAGTTACCAGAAACGTTCGAGCCTAGACAAGACAGAAACCTGTGCATCTTTCACGGAGTGTCTTGAATTCTACCAACGGACTAAATACAGGGTACTAAAACTGCACCAACCCAATCCACCCACCTACGAAACGTGGATGTTTGTGATCCGCTAGTTTTCACCCCCCAGGCACAGCTCTGCTCCAGAGAGCGAAACATGTTGATCCTCGACCTCCTGTCTGAATGCCATCTCATTATATGACTGCCTTGAGGGCAGTCATATAATGACTGATGGACCTGAAGTTTGTTCAGGTCCAGCCACGCATGTACCCCCAAGCTATCACGCAGCAACCGCCTACCATTCCTTCCCTTCCACGTGACAGGGACTGTCTCCCATTCCTTCCCTATCCTGTGACAGGGATTGTCTCCCATTCCTTCCCTATCCTGTGACAGGGATTGTCTCCCATTCCTTCCCTATCCTGTGACAGGGATTGTCTCCCATTCCTTCCCTATCCTGTGACAGGGATTGTCTCCCATTCCTTCCCTATCCTGTGACAGGGATTGTCTCCCATTCCTTCCCTATCCTGTGACAGGGATTGTCTCCCATTCCTTCCCTATCCTGTGGCAGGGATTGTCTCCCATTCCTTCCCTACCACGTGACAGGAACCCCCTTTTTCCTTCTGTCTTTACCTCACCACATCCTTCCTCTTCGCTCAAGCTAACAGCATCAATTTTTAATCGCGTTAGTTTTCGGCGCCTCCTTTCATCCAAACTTATTACACTAAAGCTTATTAACGTCTTGGCGCAGCAGAGATATATATGCTCGCTGTGCCATTAGTCTCGCATATTTTCCGACATCATTTTCCAAAGTTTCGAAACAGGCATCTGGCAAACATCTAACTTTCCGAGTGTCTCGAACCCTGGAAACACAAACCGAAACTGTCTCTATTTTCCGCTTGTTACAACTTGTAATAAAGTTGTTACATCTTGGCTTAACGTGTTTATGACGTATTAGAACGTTGTTACAACTTGTTATATTGGTTGTTATAACTGGTTAGGTGGTGTTAAAACTTCTTTGAACGTTGTACCAACGTCGTAGTTTCGGTGTGTGTTTGGCCGGTCTTCACCACCATTTATCTTCCCTAACAGTATCCATGAGCGAGTTTCTTGCCAAAGGCGTAGAACGTGTGCCAACGTTGGCTGGCATCAAGTTCACGGATTTGGACGTTAGCGGCGAAGGTAGGAAATGTCTGGAGGTGGCAGGCAGCGCCCTCACCATCTTCAGCGGCTTCGATCAGGTAAGGATGGTGAGAAAGAGGGTATTACCTGATAGCCACGGTTTCTAATGGCCCTTGATGGGGGGAAGGGACGCCAGGAGACTGGTTTAAAGGTCTCTTTACTCAGTTATTCCTTGAACCTGTCTTGGCATCTACAACTGGGTTGGCGATGGGTTTAATGCTCTACGGGAACTTGTCCTCTTAAAAGAACGTCGCCTTTGGCCGTTTGCCCGTATGGCCGAATTTGGACGTAATTTGAAAATGAAAAAAAATGAAATTATATTTGGGATTTTTTTTTCAACAACAGTAAGTTAAGGGTCCTCTGATAGGTTAGGTGGGCAGGAAATTCTTATAAAGTTTCAAAACGGTATGAAAAACGTTAATGGAAAGTTGCCTCTTTTTAACCTTGCAGAGTAAGCCGGACGACTCAAACAGAAAACGGAACAGTACGTCACTTTTGTGAGTCGATTTCATTTCAAATTACGTCCAAATTTGGCCATAGCGCGCATACCAGCGAAAAGTGACGTTATTTTTAAGAGAACGGGTTGCTACGGATGTGGCTTGAGACCTGTGGGGTGTCTTTTCGTTAAGTATAGACTGTTCTGTGCTAGATGGTTTAGATACTGGGACATAAGTTCCTCGTGGAGACGTGTGTCTTGCCCATAGAACTGGTTGGAACTGTTTGGTGCCCTGAGAAATGAGTGGAAGTACTACGCGAAAAGCTTAAGCTATTGAGAAATCACGTTTGACCTCAAGACGAAGCTAAGGCAGCGAGAACGAAAGTCGATACAAGCCAAGCTGTAGAAAACAGTGGAATTGGGACATGATACAGTGCTAGAATCTGAAGCATGGATCTCAAACCCCCTTTCACGTCAGAAGAATTGTGTATTAAGGAAGCTATGGAGGACTTGGGCAACACGAACAATTGCAAGACTTTGAAACACGAATGGAAAAATGAAACCTCTAAAAAAACGGAAAAATTAATAAGCGAAAATTAGAGGTTGGGCACAAGATAAATAGGTGCCATTTTCTGCATTATAGATAGTAAGGGACCGAAACGTCGTCGTCCCTTCAATTTCTAGAGTGTGGTCTGGTCAACATACTTCAGCCACGTTAGTGTGACTCATCGCCTGCATATGAATATTTTGTAAATATAAACAGTTATGTAAGATATATATATAGGTATGTATATAAATTGTAAAAGCACCCTATAGTGCATAATGATATTTCATTCACTTGGATCTTCTTGGTATTGAACTCGGCCCTGTTAAATTATGTATTTAGGTCTGTATATAAGAACACGTAGATATAGACTGTATAAGGTCCACGGTCAGGGTTGTCAGGGGCTTGGGGAATACTAGGGACCCTGAGCCAAGTCTCTCAGTGAGCTTGGGGAATACTAGGGGCCCTGAGCCTATGTTGACTGGGCCCAAATTTAGACAGTTCGGCCCAAAGCAGAACTGTCTAAATGTTTCTTAAAATACCAAATGTTATGCCAAATTGATCAATCTTTACTGGATTAATGTTATGCATCTGACTCCTTACATGCAAGACTAACAAGATGACACGACTGATATATAATTTGATCTCGTGGTAACTATGGTAATGCAACTTTGAATACCTATGAGTGAATCCAAGAGTTAACAAAGCACAGTTTATTAAATTATTAATTAATTAAAAATTTATTAATTTAAAAATTAAAGGTGAACTAAAAAGAGAAACTTAATGGAAACTAAGTTTTGATCAAGATTTGTCTAAAGTTTACATAGTAACAGAATCATCTTGTACGAGCAGGCACGACTGGTCGTACTGGACCAATTTGAATTCCACTGGTCTAAACAATATCTGTAGCATATTCCAAATGACAAATGATATGACTAATGATTGGCATGTTTCCAATCACTTTTTCTGTTACAGTCACACCTCTGATCTTTTGTTCTGAAACCCCCTTAGCTCTCTATCTCATTCTCTCTAGCTACTTCTTTATCTCTTCCTCCTCCTCCTCCTCCTCTTTCCGCTCCTCCCATCCCCCTTCCTTCCTTCCTTCCTTCCTTCCTTCCTACATGTCCCCAGACATCCAGTCACTCCCTCCCTTAACACAGCTAATCAACAGGTTCGCGCAGTCTTCATTCTCATTGTGACCGATCGAGCCAGATTTCCCAAACGTTTTCGGCTCCGAGTTATTACTGTTCCGCTTCCGCTTGATTTAAAATTCCTCTCTAGGACCTCTTTTGTGCCCCGACTGTTCTCAGCTGGGGAAGCTTCGGCTTCAAAAGAGGACTCGTGTCGAATCCATTGCGACACTGGGCGATCCATCGTGCTCGGTTCAGAGGTCTGTTTTTCTGATTGATGTTTCTTGTGTTTCAAGCTGCTTTGTCGATGGCAGCGCGCGCGTGCGTGTGTGTGTGTGTGTGTGTGTGTGTACTCACCTATTTGTGCTTGCAGGATCGAGCATTGACTCTTGGATCCCGTGTGTGTGTGTGTGTGTGTGTGTGTGTGTGTGTGTGTGTGTGTGTATGTATGTGTGTGTGTGTGTGTGTGTGTGTGTGTGTGTACTCACCTATTTGTGCTTGCAGGATCGAGCATTGACTCTTGGATCCCGTGTGTGTGTGTGTGTGTGTGTGTGTGTGTGTGTGTGTGTGTGTGTGTGTGTGTGTGTGTGTGTGTGTGTGTGTGTGTGTGTGTATGTGTGTGTGTGTGTGTGTGTGTGTGTGTGTGTGTGTGTGTGTGTGTGTGTGTAATATATGTATTAGGTATCATAGTGCAAGAACTAACAGCTCGATCCTGCAGGTACAAATAGTAAATGGCAAATCGTAAAACAAAACACACACATACATACACTCTGAGAGGGAGAGAGAGAGAACAGATTAATACAAGAAATCGTTTCACAAGTAGATTTGACAAGGACCAGGATTTCTTAACGTTACTGTTGTAACTTTAGTCGTTACTGAAGGGGTTACTCGTTACTGATGAAGTTAGTCGTTAACCAGAATGCAACTCCATAGTCTCCTATGACTGATTGATGCCTACTGCTACTGCAGTAAAGACTATCCCCATTTCGGCAGGTATATTTAATCGAGCATACCTCAAACCCGTATGTGTACGCATATGTGCGTTCAATCAAGCTTACCTGTATATGGCTACATAGCCTTCAATGCGTGTTAATAAAAAAAAATACTACACGATAAAAATATTTATAATTTACTATCTGTAAGTAATTATTTATATTATGCATGAAAACGCTCAAGTTATTTACATTTTTAATCTTCTTAAAAGTCTGTTGGTATCACATTAACATCACTATCATTACACCCACTTTTCATCGATCGAAACCCGTCGTAAGACAAGAACGAGCAGTTGAAGGAATGAAGATGAAGAATAAAGTTACTTAAAAAGACAAAATTCATTTATTCATGGCGGCTTCTAAAGCTACATAGATTATGTATAATGATCATCATATCTCTCTTCTGGGAATATTTATCTCTTCTCCTCTGGTTTACACAAGTGACTCACGACCTTAGACAAAGGTACAGACTGAGACCACTTTATGCAGCTCTTCAACACGGGGTTACGGGCTATTCATGCCCGTGCCACCTCTTGGGTGGCTTAATCTTCATCAATCTATCATCAATCTTCAACACTAAGGGGGAATCATTCTCGCAGTTCTTCTCCCCTTCCTTTACTAAGACGAAACGTGCCCTAAATAATGGTACACACTATAACTTATTCATTCACCCCTTTCTAACCCCTAATATATATATATGTTGATTGTTACTGATTTTCTTTATTATTTCTCATATGGTGTTTACTTCTCCAAAGTTACTCGTTTTGCCAACATACTCAAATACATTGATAAGAATTTAAACAAATCGTGCAGGCGATGAGTCACAGTAACGTGGCTGAAGTATGTTGACCAGACCACACACTAGAAGGTGAAGAGACGACGACGTTTCGGTCCGTCCTGGACCATTCTCAAGTCGAAACGTCGTCGTCCCTTCACCTTCTAGTGTGTGAAGGTTATATATCCATAAAAATATGGATATATAACGATTTGTTTAACCAGACCACACACTAGAAAAAGAAGGGACGACGACGTTTCGACTTGAGAATGGTCCAGGACGAACCGAAACGTCGTCGTCCCTTCACCTTCTAGTGTGTGGTCTGGTTAAACAAATCGTTATATATCCATATTTTTATATAAGGAAAACCTGTTCTGTCTATATACATTCATAAATACGAAGAACACGAGAACCCACCTAGAGAATCACATCTGAATTCGCACTTACGTACCTGAATGCCTTTCCTTCTCACCCAAGCGACTCATAATAGGACAGTATACTCACCATTGCCACGTCAGAGCCACAAACAAGACCTTCCATTAGCAGTGACCTTTACTAAACTGGATTAAGTCAGCTTGAAAGTCAGAGTGTAAGGACTTACAGAAGGATAATGCTGTATAATACACACATGGATAAGTCTGCATGTTGTGTGGCTTATCCTGCGCACATGTGTGTATATATACACACACACACATACACATCAGTCGTGGGGTACCTGTGGGGCCTCGCGGCTGAGTGGATGGCGCTTAGGGGTCGTATTCCTAATGGCCCGGGTTCGATTCCCGGCGGAGGCGGAAACACAAGGGCAGAGTTTCTTTCGCCTTGATGTCCCTGTTGACCTAGGAGGAAGTAAGTACCTGAGAGTTAGTCACATGCTACGGACTGCTTCCTTGGGATGTGTGTACACTCACCTAGTTGTGCTTGCGGGGAGTTGAGCTCTGGCTCTTTGATCCCGGCCTCTCAACTGTTAATCAACAGGTGTTCAGATTCCCGAGCCTACTGGGCTTTATCATATCTACATTTGAAACTGTGTATGGAGTCAGCCTCCCCCACATCACTGCCTAATGTATTCCATCTGTTAAATACTCCGACACTGAAAAAGTTATTTTTAACGTCCCTGTGGTTCATTTGGGTACTCAGTTTCTACCTGTGTCCCCTTGTTCGAGTACCACCCGTGTTATACAATTTATCTTTATCTAACCTGTCGATTCCTCTTAGAATTTTGTAGGTAGTGATCATGACTCCCCGAGCTCTCCTAGCTTCCAACGACGTTAGGTTCACTCATGTAGCCTTTCCTCGTAACTCATGGCTCGTACGTACGTGTGTGTATTCACCAAATTGTATTCACCTAGTTGTGTTTGCGGGGGGTTGAGCTATGCTCTTTCGGCCCGCCTCTCAACTGTCACTCAACCAACTGTTACTAACTACTATTTTTTTCCACACTCCCACACACCCCAGGAAGTAGCCCTTAACATATGTCTAACTCCCAGGTACCTATTTACTGCTAGGTAACAGGGACATAAGGGTGACAGAAACTCTGCCCATTTGTTTCTATCGGACCCGGAAATCGAACCCCGGTCCACATGACTACGTATCAAGCGTGCTGTCCACACAGCCACCGGCCGTGTGTGTGTGTGTGTGTGTGTGTGTGTGTGTGTGTGTGTGTGTGTGTGTGTGTGTGTGTGTGTGTGTATGTGTGTGTGTGTGTACGCGCGCATGTTAGAGAGAAATATATGTATCAGACATAATAGAGGAAAAATAGATTGGTTAGAAAGGCGGGGTTCAAGAGCAAATAGTTCAATTCTGCCGACTCAAATAGTAAATACAAATAGTAAATACAAATACAAATAGTAAATACAAATAGTAACACACACACACACACACACACACACACACACACACACACACACACACACACACACAAGGAACGTATAAGATACTCAGAGGAATTGACAGAGTGGACATAGACGAAATGTTCACACGGAATAGTAACAGAACGAGAGGACATGGATGGAAGCTTGAAACTCAGATGAGTCACAGAGATGTTAGGAAGTTTTCTTTTAGCGTGAGAGTAGTGGGGAAATGGAATGCACTTCAGGAACAGGTTGTGGAAGCAAATACTATTCATAATTTTAAAACCAGGTATGATAGGGAAATGGGACAGGAGTCATTGCTGTAAACAACCGATGCTCGAAAGGCGGGATCCAAGAGTCAATGCTCGATCCTGCAAGCACATATAGGTGAGTACATATAGGTGAGTACACACACACACACACACACTCGTGACTGAAAAACGTCGATAATTCCTGCACAAACCTCTCAAGAGAGATGTAAATCGCGGATATATGAGCCAAGTAATAGTCACTGTTGACGGTAACGGCAACTGTTAATATTTCCACAATGTAAACTCATGAGTCTCTTGACGACTGTGTATTGACCAGACCTGATGCGCCAGTCTACACCCTGAGTCTCCAGTGACCCGGAGACCGACTACTGCTACAGTGACCCGGAGACCGTCTACTGCTACAGTGACCCGGAGACTGTCTACTGCTACAGTGACCCGGAGACCGTCTACTGCTACAGTGACCCGGAGACCGACTACTGCTACAGTGACCCGGAGACCGACTACTGCTACAGTGACCCGGAGACCGACTACTGCTACAGTGACCCGGAGACCGTCGACTGCTACAGTGACCCAGAGACCGTCGACTGCTACAGTGACCCGGAGACCGTCTACTGCTACAGTGACCCGGAGACCGACTACTGCTACAGTGACCCGGAGACCGACTACTGCTACAGTGACCCGGAGACCGACTACTGCTACAGTGACTTGGAGACCGAATCTGAACACTTCAGACTCCATTGACCTGGAAAGTGTCTTTCAAACGCCAAAACTTTTGCCAATTATTTGGTCCCTAATTTCCTCACTTATTCACATATTCTCTTCTCTCCCCCCTAATGCTTTATTCTCTATTTTCCCTCCCCCTTACTTTCCCAAGACCATCCTCTCCCCTCCTCCACTTGATTGCATTTAACTTACCCCCCTTATCACTATTTAAGTGTTAAAAGCTACAAAAAACTTGTAACATTAAACGAAAATTTTAACAAATAATCTTTTTAGTATTAAAAATGGTTATAAGCAATCGTATTTTTTTATGCTATATGGGGTTGTGTTTAATGCAAGATTCTGTTTAATCAATTTAGTCCCTCTTCTGGAATCTATAGACAAAATACTCCTTGGCGATGCATCGTGACTTGTTAAATAAGAACTTTGAAATTCATTATAAGACGCAAAACCGACGTGTTTTGCGATAATTAACATGACAGCGAACCCCAAACTGTAACTTTTTACCGACGACCTAAATTGGCAAGTTCGTAAAAATTTAATTCCTTTGCATGTTAAACTTTTTTATTTTCCGGTTTACAATTAATTTCCCCCCTACAGTGTTCATATTGAATGGGGTAGTGTGTTCATATTGAAGATAAAGTCGTGTTAATAGTGAAGACTTGTATTCTCACGTAAAAGAGCGTTGTTCACAGCAAATGCACTATTGCATTTGCAATAGTGCATTTGCTGCATTCACAGTGAAGGAATGTTGAGAATTTTTTGTTTATACACAAAAATAACCATTATAAACGCAGTAAAATGTTCTCACATTACTCGAATGTTCGAACAAAAGCACAGCGAAAACATCTACACAATAAAGTATTTAATGAAAACCAAAATAAAGTCTAAATAAAGTCACTGAAGAGACATACTAACCACAAATTCATAAATACGATCCATTAAAAAAATACAAGAATAATCAAGACCCAAAATTATATTTTATGAAAAAAGTAAACGCCAAATTTTCACCATAAAAACATTAGAGTACAACAAACCAACCGATAATGAAAGCCATTTCGGCATCAGAGCCATGGTGAGCCCAGGAGGATATTGTACTTATTGGAACTCGGAAGCACATAATGGGCAGGACACTATTTAACCCGGAACAATGGGACGCTCTAGAGACCATTATCACCGAAACATTATTAAGCTGAGGGAACAAAGGCACGTTATTACAATAATGTTGGGCTATGACCTTACCTACACCAATTATTAGGGCACTTGATTGTAACAATTCATTTAAGATTGTTTCAACACCAAATATAACGATACAATTTTACATACAGTATTAATTTTAATGTTTTATTTATATACTATTTTTAGTAAAATAGCTTCAATAGTAATATTTTAAGCGGAATATAAATGAAAAAATTATATAATAGTCAATAAGTGCTTTGTTTTATCATTACTTTTAGTTTAAATAGAAACAGCTTATGATGATCAGAATGATAGACAATATATTCCTCAATTAGTTAAAAAAATTCACAAAACTTTTATTAAGATCATGCAATCAGCTCAGAAATTCCATAATATAATTTTCCCACGATGGTGCAATTGGACCTCGAATGCTCAGAGATAATATCATTGAAGTATCTATAAAACTTATTGAAAAATATATAAACAACTTCACGATAGGGACATGTTAGACGAGGCTTCCTAATATCCCTGAAGACTCTGTGAAGACAATCATAATAGATAATTATATAATTACTCTATTAAATGACAAATAAAGTATTGTGAAACTAAATCCGCCGCTGTGCTTTTGAAGTCGAGAAAAATATCAAATATTAGTGATGAATGAATGTGGAAACTTTTACATTTTGTTATATAAACACAACTATAGCTAAGAGTATGAACTTCATAAATATAATAATAAATAAATAAATGTTTATTCAGGTAAGGTACATACATACAAGAGGTTTTACAAAAATTGATAGATTTATAGATAGAGCTAGTACATACAATGCCTAAAGCCACTATTACGCAAAGCGTTTCGGGTAGGATTGGGGAAGGGAATCTTTCATTGGGAAGATTGTAAGTTACGTGGTACGAGGTGTGTGTTTACATGCAAACAGGTGATATGTTCGTGTGTGTGTGTGTGTGTGTGTGTGTGTGTGTGTGTGTGTGTGTGTGTGTGTGTGTGTGTGTGTGTGTGTTCTCAAACACACACACACTCTTTTTGTACTCACTTGTATGTGTCTATCCGACCTCTTTCGTTGTTCATGAGAGAACTTGAAGACCTCCAAAGGGTTCTCAACTAGACTGTGTGCAATAGCGTTTCAACAGGTTGGTTGATCTGGCCGTCAATCAGAAGTCGAAGTCAGAGATCGGAACCTCAACGTAGTTATGGCTTATCTCGCTCGACTTCTTTGATATTCTTAAGCTGTGGATGCTCCCTCTTGCATCTGTATATAGCACCTGAGATGCTAGTATTATCTCGTGTATCCACACATCTTTCCCACAATCCATACATGTTTCCCAGCATCCACATAGCTCTCCAAACATCAGCATATTTGACAGCATGCACAAATCTCTCCCATCATCCAGTAACCTCATTATCCAGCATCACACAGCACCGACATCAATACTTCGCAGGATCCACTTCCTGGTACTCAAGTATGTTTCTTGAGACACGAAAGAAATACCTCAAAGGGATAGAGATAGAAATAAATATCTCAAAGGGATAGAGTAGCTTAGGCTATTTCTACCCCCATTTCCTGGTATCCTAACCCGGAACAACTTATCTGTCATGACCCCAGAACACTCAACAACCACCACTACCACCCTCCTCCTCTCCCCACACAAACCACGTTCACTTCAGGCAAGTGGCCTGCCTCTTGTAAGACATTTCCCGAACTGATTTAGACATCTCTTTCATGGGCCGTTGCCCCGGTGTTCCCCTCAGTGAAAACCAGAGTTTTTCCTCACGTCTCTAGTTTTCATATATCTTCAATAATATCTGTATTCTTCACGTTTGATGTACACACACACACACACACACACACACACACACACACACACACACACACACACACACACACACACACACACACACACCAGGGGGCCGGTGGCTGAGCGGACAGCACGCTGGACGCGTGATCCTGTGGTCCCTGGTTCGATTTCGGGCGCCGGTGAGAAACAATGGGCAGAGTTTCTTTCACCCTGAATGCCCCTGTTACCTAGCAGTACATAGGTACCTGGGAGTTAGTCAGCGGTCATGGGCTGCTTCCTGGGGTGTGTGTGTGGTGTGGGGGAAAAAATGTAGTTAGTAACAGTTGATTGACAGTTGAGAGACGGGCCGAAAGAGCAGAGCTCAACCCCTGCAAGCACTCTAGGTAAACACACACACACACACACACACACACACACACACACACACACACACACAACGTCTGTCCTTCGTTTAACCTTGGGATCAAACCCTGAATATGCCAGTGTCTCAGGCAAAAAAAAAATTAAAGAGAGAATCCTGCGATGCTCGATTCCAACTCGGTTGTAAATTCGTCTTTCATTTTCTTTATATTTTATCAAATGTATGAGATTTATTGTAATTAACAACAGTTCATGGAAGTATAAGAGCAATTTAAACACATGAAATACAAATTAAGAATGAATGACCATGATTTGCATACGTCACTTAATTTCACCAATGCGGATTGATCAGAGAAGCACAAACCAATTAGCATGCACCACAAATATTGCTAGATCTCACTGGATTGGCCAATGGTAGAAAATATGAACAATCGATCAATGCCGGTTTATAGAGAAGTGATGTCAGAATGGACTCGCTGCCGGAAGCCATGTAATGATTGGCTCAAAGGAAGACCCCAAAACACATCTTGAGACGTAATTGGTCGACTTGTTTACCAGCTCTGGACCCCCATTTCGACGAGAAAGTAAAGTGAACTATGGGAATATATAAGGAAGAACAACGCCTGCTGTTTATTGTCATCAGGAGACACCAGAACAATTCAGCAGCTGTTCTAAAAAAAAGGCCAATTAGTTGCACCAAGTTCATGTTCAGGGAGCGGTTGCCGAATAAAAATAATCAAGTAGCTATTCAAAGTAATGCATATGGCAGGATGAAGTATCAGGAGCCATAGTGTCTTAATTCCCTTTGGCATGATGGACGTTTAATCAAAGTTGGAGACAGGCCAGAAAAATGAAAATTGTCTGATTTAATCGTCAGACAATATTTAATTACATCAGATTGGATCATTCCACGAACCCCATCACCTCGTGGACGTGAATGATCGTAGTACTAAACTGGCCAATGTTCGACCACCACCCTGCCTTCAACCTTGAGTTGACGTCCAGCTCGCCCGGAAAGGATAAAGAAACTATGGTTCTTGACTACACATCGAAGCGGGCTACGATGTGTACAGTATGTGACTCCACAGACAAAACACTTCAGTTATAACAACAAACTCAGACTATGTATAAGTGAGATATTGTGAGTATAACCCACCAGCGTCAACGTCGTTTTACTGACGCACTCTCAGCGATATCTCTAGGTCACATACTGAAAAGATAACATTGATACAAATCCAGGGGCTTCTTTTTCATGTCAATAATACCCTGTATACATTGAGTCATAATACAACATAAATTAGGACTAAGTATATTTCCTGTCATAGAGCATTGGTAATCATGCAATATTTCCCTTTACTACGAACTAAGTTCCCTACGTTATTAACGCCGCTTACCTGGTTGATACCTGGTTGATGGGGTTCTGGGAGTTGTTCTACTCCCCAAGCCCGGCCCGAGGCCAGGCTTGACTTGTGAGAGTTTGGTCCACCAGGCTGTTGCTTGGAGCGGCCCGCAGGCCCACATACCCACCACAGCCCGGTTGGTCCGGCACTCCTTGGAGGAATAAATCTAGTTTCCTCTTGAAAATGTCCACGGTTGTTCCGGCAATATTTCTTATGCTTGCTGAACAGCAACTTAGTCTATATGTCTGTCAACCCCTTCAATTATGTTTAGGGCGCCTCAATGCACAAAATAACATCAATAGTTCTAATTCGCTGATATGACAGAGATAGAAGATAAAGTTTCCTCCAATGTTATTACAGTCGACCATCGGCTGGCAATCACCTCCCACAGGAAGATGACTTCGAAGCCTGAAAACTCAAGCATGAGGACGACATTCGAGATAAAAAAAAATAGGTTCAGGAAGACCTTGAGAATGGAAACGCGCTGGAGGTTGACCTCAAGAAGAGAAAACTCGCCTAGAAATATATCGTGAAGGAGAACGCTCGCAGGAACTCAATTATGGAGTGCTCGAGCCCCGGGACCAAGTATTCGAGCAGTGAAAACGTCAATAATTAAAAATCCATGAAGGAGGAGGACTTGGAAATGAAAATTCGCGCAGTAAAAACTGGATGCGGTAAATCTCCCGCTGGGGAAGCTCGATATTGGAAAACTTACTATGCAGAACTTCGGAGATTTTAAACACGTGCAAAAGACTCGAGTTGTTCAGGAATAAACTACTGACCAAGGTGCAGGACCCAACTATTTTCCCTTTCCGTCTGACGGAGCCTTAAAGGTGGAACTATGAAACATATGGGAGTCTCTCCAACTCCTAATGAGGCTAACATCATGAGGGGGTCCTAGGGCGATTGAAAGTAATTTATATTTTACACATTCAAAAATTATATTCATTTACATACAAAAACAGTTTGAAAAGTTTACCAATCGATGGAATATCGAGACGTATGGCCGAACGTATGACCGACTCCGTATCGGCCGGAGCCGGTCGGCCGAGAGGACAGCACGCTGTACTTGTGATCCTGTGGTCCTGGGTTCGATCCCAGGCGCCGGCGAGAAACAATAGGCAGAATTTCTTTCACCCTATGCCCCTGTTACCTAGCAGTAAAATAGGTACCTAGGTGTTAGTCAGCTGTCATGGGCTGCTTCCTGGGGGTGGAGTCCTGGTCGAGGACCGGGCCGCGGGGACACTAAAAAGCCCGAAATCATCTCAAGAAGATCTCAAGATGGCTCAAGAGCTAACTCTCACACTTCACAAGCCCAATTAAGCAAGTATACTCACACGAGAACTTACACACAAAGCCCTGCCAATCACTCACTCACATGAATCACCCCAAACACCAATCAATCACTCACATGAATCACCCCAAACACCAATCAATCACTCACATGAATCACCCCAAACACCAATCAATCACTCACATGAATCACCCCAAACACCAATCAATCACTCACATGAATCACCCCAAACACCAATCAATTACTCACATGAATCACCCCAAACACCCACTTTCTCGTCCACAGACTCTCCAGGAAGCTCTCAGTGTGGGGTTCACCAGTGCCGTCAACGGAGGCTTCAACTTCATTCCCCACCTTAGCAGTCAGGTCTTCGCCTTCATGGAAGCTGGAAATATCACCGAAGCCAGAAAAATACAGGAGCTCATCTCCAGCTACTTCGACACCATGTTAGGAAAGCGTGAGTTATACACCATACACCGGAGTTAAGGTTTGTGAGTTAAGATACTGAGTGAATGCCTGAAAGGTTCCGTGCTCCAGGGGTAAGGCAACAGGGGAACTGGTGATGGGTAATGGCTCCTGGCTTGCAGTTACGTTTGACAGATATAATGACAGTCCTATATTTACATATATTTACTATATGTATTATATTTATATATATATATATATATATATATATATATATATATATATATATATATATATATATATTACAC
>NC_091227.1:14282761-14360261 GCF_040958095.1 Procambarus clarkii | reverse complement strand
AAGCTCTGTCATTTCCCAAGGTCTGTCCTCTCGCTTCCAGCACTATCCCTTCCTTCCCCAACATAGCCCAGGACCTCAGCCTCTTCACCGTGATATAAGCATCACCCGCTTTATCAACACACGTATGTCAAGTTAAATTTTTGTTTAAGCCCAAACATATCCCGATTTGCTTTTGCTGTTGGAGAATAGCCGGAAAAGGAAAATGGGAAGCACGATGGAAGAGTTGCAAATGGATGGGTGTGTGTGTGTGTGTGTGTGTGTGTGTGTGTGTGTGTGTGTGTGTGTGTGTGTCTGTGTGTGTGTGTCTGTGTGTGTGTGTGTGTGTGTGTGTGTCTGTGTGTGTGTCTGTGTGTGTGTGTCTGTGTGTCTGTGTGTGTGTCTGTGTGTGTGTCTGTGTGTGTGTCTGTGTGTGTGTCTGTGTGTGTGTCTGTGTCTGTGTCTGTGTGTGTCTGTGTGTCTGTGTGTCTGTGTGTGTGTCTGTGTGTGTGTGTGTGTGTGTGTGTGTCTGTGTGTGTGTCTGTGTGTGTGTCTGTGTGTGTGTCTGTGTGTGTGTCTGTGTGTGTGTCTGTGTGTGTGTCTGTGTGTGTGTGTGTGTGTGTGTGTGTGTGTGTGTGTGTGTGTGTGTGTGTGTGCGCGCGCGCGTGTGCGTGTGCGCGTTCATGTGCTTGCATGGTTGAGTACTAATAACTTCATGCACACACCTTATATTTGAAATATAATTGTTTAATGAGTTACCCTGACTATTTCTACATCTAATCTGCTACAATTACTTACAACACTTACGCTAAGGCAATGACATGTGTCATTCATCCTTATCTAGTTTCCACTTAAATCTCGATCTGATGTTCTTCACGTTGAACTTCACTTCTTTGTCGACCTGGTCAATTCCCTTTTTAATCTTGAAAGTCGTTATCATGTTCCCTCTGCGTCTCTTTTTTTTCTTGTGTTGTGAAGTCCAATTGTCTTAGTCTTTACCTTATAGCACTGTCTCTAGAGCTTAAGAACAAGTCAAGATGCATATAATAAGTTAAGTTTTCGTTTATTTAATCTAACTACTTAGGCTAGCCTATAGAGTAGAGGCCTAGTTTCCTGCAAGGGCGGCGTTCGATCCCCGATGGACCTAGTGGTTAGGCAGTGTTCCTACCGTCTTCCTTATCCCAGCTTCTATCCTGTCATCATATCCTTTCGAAGTGTTATATAGTTATATTAGCTTAGAGCTTCTTTTTCATAGTTTCCCTTCTTTTATTTTTGTGTTTATCAAGCGGTGATTTAATCCCGGAGCAGCATACACAAATCCTGGTCTCATCAAGTTTATATACAAGGTAATCCTGGAGTAGTCTACTGATCAGTAAGGTAATCCTGGAGTAGTCTACTGACCCGTAAGGTAATCCTGGAGTAGTCTACTGATCCGTAAAGTAATCCTGGAGTAGTCTACTGATCCGTAAAGTAATCCTGGAGTAGTCTACTCACCCGTAAAACCATGTACTAAAAACTTCGAGAAAACAGAGAGATGCGAAGGGACTCGAGAAGGAATCGAGTCAATGTATTAACTCTCAGAGAGCTTGAAAGTCATTTCTTAGTCGTTGAAGCTCGTAGCTGTAAGAACAGCTTAGCTAATGCTCACATCCATTTCATTTCCTTCCTCTCCTACCACCCACCCACACACACACACCCACACACACACACACACACACACACACACACACACACACACCATCTACAGTCTTCGCGACCACAATCAAAATGAACAATGATACCTTGAGTCAAAAAGGCAGTAATCCAACATTACCAGGCTATCAGAGCTGTAGGTCTCTTCCCCCCTTCCGACTGTGGTCCATCTTTAGCGCCTCTAAGGTTCCCTTTGGCCTCAAAGTGAGCATAAATTTCGACTCCACTACCTCGCTGGGAGTCGCAAATGCATTCGCTCGCTCAAATCAAACTGTCAAAAAAAATCCAATATCTAGGGTTGCAGCCGGCGTAATCGAGTATCGGAAATCGGTAAGGTTGAATTTGTATCCTTGTGGCTGGTGTGTGTGTGTGTGTGTGTGTGTGTGTGTGTGTGTGTGTGTGTGTGTGTGTGTGTGTGTGTGTGTGTGTGTGTGTGTGTGTGCGCGCGCGCGCGCGCGCGCGCGTGCGCATGCGTGCGTGCGTGCTCACCTAAATGTGTAATCACCAGGCTGTACATGTCTGTGAAGAGAGTGTCGTTGAGAGAGAATTAGATCAATGGAACAGATAGAAGCAAGATTTGTAATGAAAACAAAACTTAGATGGACGTAAACAAAAAAATAATTAGATGCTGACCCCAAGATCGAATTAAAAAAATGTATTTAAGACGGCTGATGGACAATGAATCAAAAAAAAAAAAAGGTTGACGTTGAAAAATGTTGCAGTGAGGGTTGGTGGGCGACCTATGAACTTGTGAGAGTGGGAATCTATGTTGTGATCAACCAACAGGTAGAAGCTCTTTGCTTTTCCCGGACACTTCCTGACCCCCCCCCCCCTTAATTTGTCCCTCACTTTTCCTCCTCCTCTTCCACCCCCCCCCCCCCTCCCTTCCCCCATTTCCTTGCTTTTATTTCTTTGTTCACATTTTTAGTATTTTTTTGTATTTATGTTTTTGTATCTGCAAGCTGCGGCCGTGAGGCTCCACTAATGAGCCGGATGGAGGACGTGTTATTTTGTTGTTTAAAAATTACATTTACTTTTTCAAGAACTTATCAATTAGCCTTCTCTGTTTCTCTTCCACGCTCCTCCTCTCCTTTTCCGTCTGGGCCAAGGTTAAGATAATCAACACAAGAAAACGCTCAGCTTAGCCCTACATAACCCTCAGAATTGGACTTTAGAATCTAGAATAGGACGGAGGAAAGTAATGGTGCCCAACGATTGGGTTTGTCGTCGGGGGATCGAACGCTGCCCTGCAAGAAGAGAGACCGTTGCTGTTCCAACGAGACCAGGGGGTTATCCCAGTCTCGTTTCAAGGCGTTGTCTGTATTACCCTGTGTATCAGGGAGCTGGTCGGCCGAGCGGACAGCACGCTGGACTTGTGGTCCTAGGTTCGATCCCAGGCGCCGGCGAGAAACAATGGGCAGAGTTTCTTTCACCCTATGCCCCTGTTACCTAGCAGTAAAATAGGTACCTGGGTGTTAGTCAGCTGTCACGGGCTGCTTCCTGGGGGTGGAAGCCTGGTCGAGGACTGGGCCGCGGGGACACTAAAAGCCCCGAAATCATCTCCAGATAACCTCCAGATAACCCTTTTGTATCTTTTTCTTTTCAGTTCGTCCGGCTTACTTAGTGGCGTGTCTTAAGACGGCCACCACACTCCTCACAGGACTGGACATGGGTCCCGTCCGTCTCCCCGCCAGACCCTTCACAGACGGCATGACCCTCACCCTCCGAAGTGACCTGGAGAACCTAGGTCTCAAGGTTTACTAAGGACCTTGAACTGCGTTATCGGCTCTGAGGCCACACACAAGACAAGGGGCCAGATTCACGAAAGGACTTACGCAAGCACTTACGAATGTTTACATCTTTCCTCAATCTTTGACGGCTTTGGTTACATTTATTAAACAGTTTACAAGCATGAAAACGTCCCATTTAACTGTTGTTATTGTTATAAACAGCCGCCTGGTGCTTCGGAGCTCATTAACTGTTTAATAATTGTAAGCAAAGCCGCCAAAGATTGAGAAAAGATGTACAGGTTCGTAAGTGCTTTCGTGAATCTGGCCCCAAGGTTGAACTCGGTTGCGAGGTGTGGCAAGTGTAAAGGTTCACAATATTGATCACCAAATACATAAAACCTGTCTCAGTCATGTATCTTCTTTCCCAAATAAATAAAGGGATTGTAATCCAAAACATTCTGCGTTGCTTAATTTCTCTTGGATTTATCAACGCGTATCTGGTGTTTGATTATTATTTTTTTGACTGTTTAAGGGTATTTTACACACTTATATATGACGACCAAACGACACATCAGAAGATGGAGGAACGACGACTTTTTGGTTCGTCCTGGACCAGTTATCGAGTCGTGTGTGTGAGGTTTTAATTTACAGTTAAAGGTTTTAATTTACAATTAATAGGTTTTAATTTACACTTAAAATATTATAACACTTAAAAGATTTTAGGTTGCTCGTGTAAATTTTATTTAGTAAAGTCATATTCCTTCAAAATTAGTTTTAGTCAATGGTATTTTAACCTCATTTTTGTATTTGCTGAGAACCAATTTCAGCTGACAGGATTAGTTACAGTTATCTCAATTATTAATTCGATTCATAATTGTTTTATTTGATTTATAATTTATCTCATTTGATTCATTTCTTTCATTTGATTTATAATTTGTTAAATTTGATTAAAAAACTATTTGATTCATAATATCTTAATTTAATACATAACCGAGTTAAATACATAGTAACTATTGAAATTAATTTATTCCAAGCCGGTAAATTTGTAGGAGATATAAGGTAAGATTCAGTTCATTTACAAAGACACATAGGGATTAAAAAGGAAGAGAGGGGGTCGGATGAATAGGAATAGATAGGGGGTCGGGGAATAGGTATAGAAGGGGGGTCGGGGAATAGGTATAAAGGGGGTCGGGGAATAGGTAAGAAGAGGGGGGGGGGTCGGGGATTACATAGGTGGCAACCAACCCAACCAATGTATTTCCAAGTAAACTTATTTAATTGGGTCAAGTCTCGGGCGCATGTTTGGGTGAACACACACACACGCAAGTTATCACACATTCAGATGAAATAAGTTGCTTTAATCCGGCCTCTACGACGTCGTCCAGAAACGCTGCTCAACTCAGCCCGTCAGTTAATTACCCGCAGATGTTGGAATGGAGGGGGTGATGGTGGAGTGGGGGTGATGGTGGAGTGGGGGTGATGGTGGAGTGGGGGTGATGGTAAATGGTGATGAGTAGTGGGCTAGTGAGGTGAGGAAGATGGGGGAGGGGGAAGGGATGAGTTGTGATGAGGTGTAGGGGACTGATAATGGTGATATGAAGATAATTTTGCAGTAAAATAGGGGGATTTGACTGTACGGTAATGTGCTGCAACTGGTCTTACTTCTTCATATATGTATGCAATGATTTAGTGGCTATGTCTCTGTAAGATATGATTGGAATCCATTGTGTTAAGATTGTTATTCTCTATGTTTTACCCAATCTTCAGATGCTGGGGTCTGCTTTGAAATTTGAGCCAGCCAATTAGGGAAGACTGTGTGTGTGTGTGTGTGTGTGTGTGTGTGTGTGTGTGTGTGTGAGAGAGAGAGAGATGTAGATGAGAGAGAGAGAGAGAGAGAGAGAGAGAGAGAGAGAGAGAGAGAGAGAGAGAGAGAGAGAGAGATACATGTATATAGAACAATGATTAAAATCCCCAGCAAGTCTATATAACCAACTATCATAGCTACATTCAGGGTTTCCATTTTACATTCGTGGATTTCATAATTCAGTGTATTTATTGTCATATTTTGCACCAAAATAAGATTTTCTCTCCCGAAATAATGATTCCAGACCTTTGTACCTTTAATACATAGTAATAAGATTACTCAAATTAACATGCCAATCAAATTATTAAATATTTGTATAATTTGCAACATTTTTGCGCATATTAAATTTGCAATTTTCACATCAGTGACCACAATTATAAATTAATTTAAGCTTTCACAGTGAAATTTGCAATTGTGCATCATTCAGGCATTGCTTCCATATTCGCCGATACAAACCAGGTAGAGAGGGGTACACAACAGTAAAAAGAGACAGATCTCTACCAAATAAAAATGATCAAAATAATATCAATTTTAATGATAACTATGTATGATAAAACAAAGCAAATAGGCTGTGAACGTTGTTGCTTGTTAAGATTCGCTACTTGGAACGAAAAGTTCCAAGTAGCACGGGCTAGGGTGAGCCCGTAGACTGTCTTACTGTGAACGTGTTAGCGAAAGCGAAGAATAATCATCATCATCTGAAAGACCAGTGTGGATTGTAGGCCTGAATCAAGGTTCTTATCACCAACCTACGTCATATCACTTTGCTTGATAGCTGTGCCCAATCACCACAGTTTGGTAGTTGCTCGGCTGTTACCGAGGGTGACAGGACCTAGACACTGCACTGTGCAAATTAGTGCAACACAGATTAGTTCACATCACCCCCCCCCCCCCAAAATAAAGAAAAATAATTTACTGAATAAGTTGTTACCTTGCTGTCAGCACAGGCGATCACACTCAATAATAATAATAATAATAATAATTAATAATAATTAATAATAATCAGAGAGTAATCACACTAACTTGATTGCGTCAGCGAGAAAATCCGTAGGAGTTCAGTAGAACTCCAGGTTGCAATCTTTTTTTTTTTTTTTTTTTTTTATATAACCATGTCGTGGTCTAGTCGCTAGTGCGTATGAACACCCACCGCATAGGTTCGAACCCTCACTTCACTGCTCCTACGGGTTTTCTCATTATTAATAATAATTAAGCTAGGCAACGTCAAAAATGTTCACTTACTAATCTGTCTAAAATTTTGGTTTACTCTTTACTATTACTCTAAAAACTATGACGTGATTGCGTGTCTACCCAATCACGTCTTTTTGAATATATTGATATACCTACAAATTGATAAATGCAAAAATACACCAATACAATACATTTGAGAATTGAACCCAATGAAATCTAGAGCTCCGAGACTGACCTTCAGCTATCTTGAGGTTATCTTGAGATGATTTCGGGGCTTTTTTTTTTTTTAGTGTCCCCGCGGCCCGGTCTTCGACCAGGCCTCCACCCCCAGGAAGCAGCCCGTGACAGCTGACTAACACCCAGGTACCTATTTTACTGCTAGGTAACAGGGGCATAGGGTGAAAGAAACTCTGCCCATTGTTTCTCGCCTGGCGCCTGGGATCGAACCCAGGACCACAGGATCACAAGTCCAGCGTGCTGTCCGCTCGGCCGACCGGCACCTCAACCTATACATACTGGAGTGACCTCGTGACCCCCTGTATAGCTGGACGTGGATTTCCACCCACATCAACGTATGAGGTCATAGGCCTTGGCATTTTTCCGGGCCGAGAACCAAGCCTATACAACTGACTCGAATGAAATGGCGGAGTCAGACTCCTTTCCTGTATATATATGTAAGAGAACTTGGCACTCTGAATTCCAGTTACAGGCTCACTACAGCCTGTGATACATGGACACATTCAAGTCTTTCCACGCTAAACTATATAATCACAATACTTATTGCTTCAATAGTTTAAGGTTTGTAACCTAAAAAAGTGAAACTTGATCCCCCTAAAAACTGGAGCTATAACAATCAAAATGATAGAGTTTCATCCCTAAAATTTGGAGCACGTTTCCGATGTAGACTGGTCCCTAAAACTGAAGCTCTCTTTCAATTTTTTTCTTTACTAAATCTCCTGAAATTGTAGTTCAGTCTCCCTAACATTGGGAACTTCATCTCCAATAAATAAAGCTCGCATACTTGAAACAGAACTCTCAGAAATTTCTTGAGGAGCGACAGAACCTCTTGAAGCTGCACGAAATATGTAACATAGAAGTAGGAGATCGTTCCTTCTATTTCCACAAATGTTTTGAGAAAACAATTAATGTTTTTAATGTTGAGAGTTAGGACTCCAGTCAAAGACATGCACTTATATGGTTATTCAGCACTAGTTTTTTTGCACAGAACACGATTCTCCAATAGTTTTACAGCAAGGTCCCAAATTACTTTTGCGTGTAAAGAAACCAAAGGGTGAAAGAACGGTATTCGCAACTATCTCAACCTGGCCGGGGTTCGAGCCTAAATGCTGTATTCATCACAACTTTATTTGTTACAAATGTTGCCAGTTATAATTCTTCTCTAATTTGTTGTGATCATAATCACATACAAGTCATGTACACTAAATAAATAATGCGAGTTGTTAGTTGTACTAAACAAAAACAAATTATAATTGCAAGACATAGTATATTGGGTATACCGGGTATACCTCATAAGTATACCAGCCTACTCGTATATAAAACACAAAGAATCGTTATATTCCTGCAAAATGAGAAAACACAAACCTTAATCTCTGAAAGGGGCCCATTGTTGCCAGTTTATGTAGTAATTAATCAGGGCAAAGTTGTGATGTAGTTACACGTACACACCGTCTGAAGGTCTTGGCTACACTTGTAAGATAGGTTGCAGGTGCAGAAGTTAGGTTACAAACTGCCTAACTTGGCTCCCCTTAACTTGTTGGGAAGGTGGTGTGCGCCTGAGGTGGCAACAGTTCTACCTTGCATTATGGGGAGATTGAGATAAGAGGCTGTTTCCCCAATGTGGTAACGGCTATCACTTATAAGGACTGATATCTATCGAAAGTCTTAAACAGGAAGCCTTAACAAAAAGACTCCAGCAGTCCCAGCTCCGTGGCTCCACTGCTCCTGTAGCCCCTGCTACGTGGCTCCACTGATTCTGTAGTCCCAGCTTCATGGCTCTACTGCTCCTGTAGTCCCAGCTCCGTGGCTCCACTGCATCTGTAGCCCCAGCTACGTGGCTCCGCTGCATCTGTAGCCCCAGCTTCGTGGCCCCACTGCTCCTGTAGCCCCAGCTACGTGGCTCCACTGCTCCTGTAGCCCCAGCTTCGTGGCTCCACTGCTCCTGTAGTCCCAGCTTCGTGGCTCCACTGCTCCTGTAGTCCCAGCTCCGTGGCTCCACTGCTCCTGTAGCCCCAGCTACGTGGCTCCACTGCTCCTGTAGCCCCAGCTACGTGGCCCCACTGCTCCTGTAGCCCCAGCTCCGTGGCTCCACTGCTGCTGTAGCCCCAGCTCCGTGGCTCCACTGCTCCTGTAGTCCCAGCTACGTGGCTCCACTGCTCCTGTAGCCCCAGCTCCGTGGCTCCACTGCTCCTGTAGTCCCAGCTCCGTGGCTCCACTGCTCCTGTAGTCCCACCGTGGCTCCACTGCTCCTGTAGCCCCAGCTCCGTGGCTCCACTGCTCCTGTAGCCCCAGCAACGTGGCTCCACTAATCATGTAGCCCCAGCTTCGTGGCTCCACTAATCATGTAGCTTAGGGCTTGTGACACTTCCCTCGGTCACGCTCCACAACTGTGATCACATGACAGACATGTGAGTGGCTTACACACACACACACACACACACACACACACACACACACACACACGTCGCAGGGTACAATTACCTCTGTAAACTACCACTGCAGACAATAACACAATGGAAATAACCCACAAAACCGAACAAGCACAGTAAACAAGAAATAGAGATACATCTTTCTCCCGGTGGACATTATAAAAAAGCTTCTTATAAATACTTTAGAAAACATATGATATGGGAAGAGAAAGCTTTCCGACCCCAAATCGACCTGAGATCCAATTGAAAGATTATAATTGGTTTAAAATGCACGTAAACAAACTCTTGCTCTAATTCTATTGAAGAAACAATTTACATCACACGTAATCAATGCAAAGACACCTTTAACAAAATATTCTATTCTATTATATATATATATATATATATATATATATATATATATATATATATATATATATATATATATATACACTACACTATTTAGAATGAAAAAGAAAAAGGGATAGATAAAGATTAAAAGGGAAGGAGATCTTCCATCAGTGAAAGTTTCCATTTTAGGATTTTGTGACAGGTTGGTTCTGAAAGGGTCTTTAACCCCAGTGAACATTAAAAAAAGGGGGAGAGGAAAGGGACAGAATCTACCACACATTCTCAGTCCAACATTCACAACAAAATATACAGGCAGGGAAGTTTATATATTGAATTTGGTTTTGGTGGGGATTTGCGAAAAGGATTAATGCTAAACAAATTGCATTTGCGTGCAAACGGAATGATACATTTGGTTACGCTGCAGTCTGTGCTTTTGCTATATAAACATTAATATATATATATGTCGTACCTAGTAGCCAGAACGCACTTCTCGGCCTACTATGCAAGGCCCGATTTGCCTAATAAGCCAAGTTTTCATGAACTGTTTTTCGACTACCTAACTTACCTAACCTAACTTTTTCGGCTACCTAACCTAGCCTAACCTATAAAGATAGGTTAGGTTAGGTAGGGTTGGTTAGGTTCGGTCATATATCTACGTTAATTTTAACTCCAATAAAAAAAAATTGACCTCATACATAATGAAATGGGTAGCTTTATCATTTCATAAGAAAAACAAGAGAAAATATGTTAATTCAGGAAAACTTGGCTTATTAGGCAAATCGGGCCTTGCATAGTAGGCCGAGAACTCCGTTCTGGCTACTAGGTATGACATATATGGTTTGCTTTTCTATAAGAAATTAAAACCAATTATAGTTTATAGTTATGGATAAAGCATATGCTTAACTTTAAAGCACTGTCTAGTAGAGATGCTGAGAGTAAATCTAGTTATAATATCTAGCAAATGCTGAAAATATATTTTGCTAGCATTAAATGAATACCAGTTTTCTCAATCTATTTTAAACAAGTCACCATTTTTTCTCCATTAATTCAGCCGCAACTTTCCCCTTTGGTTATAAATAATACATTTTACAAATGGCTCACAGCTGTTTATGCTCGATCTTTTCTCGAGCAGCTTGGTTTAATGGCCATCAACCTCCAGATAGTTATTAAAGCAACCACAAGTTCTTATTGACCAACCGTTGTATTCACAGCGAGAAGCTAGGTATACATCTCATTGAATTTACCCCCTGACGCGAACAGTGCAATGCTCCACTTCCTATGTTTAAATCACTCCTCTCTTCGTAGCGAACAAATAATTTGCGAAAACACCTAACCTAACCTAACCTAACCTAACCTAACCTAACCTAGGACCAAACTATACACAAAACTATTATATTTAAAAGTAATTTATATGAGACAATATCATCTCTAAGATTGTAGTAACAAAATTACAAATTCACTACTAGGAACGGCAGCTACTTGGACATATTGTAAATTATTTTACAATATGTTACTTATTTTTTCTTGAACACATGTTATCCTTCTTGGTTCATAAAACTAATTAAATGCATTTCGTAATGCATTTTTTCGCTTTAGGACGCAAAATGCCCTGCAACATTATACCTTCAGACCAGATGCAATAACATTTACACATTTTACAATAACATTTACACATTTTACAATAACATTTATCTTTTACTAGCAGGGATAAAGGGTAATTGATATAGATGAAGAACTGGTGTAGACGAGAACTGTTCATAATTTGCCATATTAATCAGCAAAAATATAGAATTAAATTGTTTAGAGAAAACTATTCAGAAAATAATTTAATATTCAACAGTGTAAAATGTTGCCTGCCAAAATGTTCTAATCAAATTTTGGAAATATTCAATATTAAAAATAATCTTTACTAAATTATATGAATTGGATTCTAAAATGTATTGGATAATTACCAGAAAGTATATATCAAAATTGTTTATAACAATATCCACTTACAATGCGTTATTGCATTTTGACAAACAAATTATAGCAAAAACTTCAAACATTGTTTCATAAATGCAAACAAATTGTTCTTTGAAATTATAAATTTTGATTTTATTTGATTTTAATAAATCAAATAAATAAAATTTATTTAAATAAAATAAATTTGATTTTAATAAATCAAATGTAGTATAAATATGTTTAATAAAACAAATGCAACTATTATGTTCACTAACCAAGATTACTTTTCCGTCTGTTTAGTTTCCCGAACAAAACAAAAAAGTTTTGTTAAAACTACTTAGGAGCAAAATGTTTAGGCAAGCATAAGGTGTTATATTCTGCCTAAATGAATATAAGGTAATTACATTCCTCTGACTTTAATGTGTAGTATACAACTCGAAATGATTCCTTGACCTTTATTATTTGGTCGACTAATAATGAAGCTTTTAATGTGCAATTCACTGCTGTTAACAAAATAAATATCTAAGCTCGTATGTTCATTATTACACATGTTTAATTAGGGGGAATATATTATGAACCAATAGTATATGATAAATGAATATTTAGATATGTTTACGTGAATATATTTTTAACCATGAGAATATAATGAATAAGTATTTACACATGTTTAACTAAGGAATATATTTTTAACCATTAGAAAGTCGTGAATAAAGTCAAAAATTTTAAACAGAAGAACTCTGGGATCTGATGACAGACTTTAAAACAACGTTTCTATTCGCAATCAAGCTCTTTGTTAATCATGTCAGTAATTATCGGGATATTCTCCCTAAGAAGAATTTAAAATTGAAACTCGAAATTAATAATTGGTCATTAACTGCAAGTGGAATCCAACGAGTGCGTTTCTCTAGCAAAATCCAAATCAGTGGCAGTCGTCAATTTCGCCTCTATTGGTGATAATGCAAGGAAGCTAAAAAAAATACTATTTTTGTATTATTGCAAATAACCCCAATATCTTATTGCAATATGTCACAAAATTATTTATTAATAATATCAAAAATAATGTAAAATAATAATGATACTGGTAGGAAAACAATGACGACGCTCCTAATTATAATAATGCATCTATAATCATAATAATCTTGGAAATAATAATTTAATTAATATTTGTATTATATTAGTATTATGACTATTATTGAGAAAATCAATTGCAACAATGTAACCCAGGTCGGTGGTTCGAATCCACGCATTTCTCTAACACATTTTCATTTAAATATTACAGGTGTGTAACAGGTGTAAGTCACAAGTTCTGCCACCTGTGGCTGATTTGTGTGTTGACCAATTTCATTCCAGCTTCACACACTTAGTGATGGGTATGCATTCTCCAAGATGTCTCCGTGGTGTAGTGGTAAGACACTCGCCTGGCGTTCCGCGAGCGCTTTGTCATGGGTTCGTATCCTGGCCGGGGAGGATTTACTGGGCGCAAATCCTTAACTGTTTGCCTCTGTTTAACGCAACAGTAAAATGTGTACTCGGTTGTAACAACGATTCTTCGCGGCAGGGGATCGTATTCCAGGGACCTGCCCGAAACGCTACGCGTACTAGTGGCTGTACAAGACTGTAACAACTCTTGTATATATTTAAAAATAAAATGTAGAAGCTACAACAAAATCAGATTATAAACAAACTAGAAAAAAAATACCTCCCCAAATAAAATTGTTAGACAAAGGTAGAAATGACAGATATATAAATACATCCGGGGATGTATTTATATATCGACCGAGGGGAGCCGGTCGGCCGAGCGGACAGCACACTGGACTTGTGATCCTGTGGTCCTGGGTTCGATCCCAGGCGCCGGAGAGAAACAATGGGCAGAGTTTCTTTCACCCTATGCCCCTGTTACCTAGCAGTAAAATAGGTACCTGGGTGTTAGCCAGCTGTCACGGGCTGCTTCCTGGGGGTGGAGGCCTGGTCGAGGACCGGGCCGCGGGGACACTAAAAAGCCCCGAAATCATCTCAAGATAACCTCAAGATAACATTGTCCAATGCTAATGATATATAACAATATACAGCATGATAACATACTAACTCGTTGTTATTTGTGTTATAATTGTATTACTGAGGAATGCTAGAAGGGCACCAGCTGCATATTCATTTTGTGGATCATCATTACTACTATTCGTCTTCTTTGTGCGTCAGACAGGTGCTTGTATCTCTTTATCACTGTATTATCCCTCAGTTCCAGTTAATAGGAGCTGTTCTCCCTATCATCAGCGCGGGTTTTATTTTAATAGTATAAAAATCCATTTTTTAACATATTGGGATCAAATTTACACGACGCTGATGCCAAGTAATTGGAGATTTGTATATTTTCAAGTAATTTTCATATTCGAATATTTTTTTCGATACCTGACCCCTTAAAGGAAGCACTCTAGAAAATATATTGAGAAGTACATGTCAAATAAGAAAAAACAAGTTTTTTGAGTCGCACTTTATTCGTAAGGTTTTATCACATTTTTGTTTGTAATAATATTCCAGCTCGAAATACATTTGTAATTTTGTTTTCAGATTATTGTATTTGGTTTGAGTTCGTCGAGACAATAGATGGCAGCACTCTACAGTACATAGAGGGGTTCCCCGCATCTATTTGCAGTAAATATCCGATATCTCTCTTCTGGGTTTGTACTCACCTAACTGTACTCGCCTAGTGGATGTGTAGTGTTGGGTTTGTGTGTGTGTGTTTGTGCTTATCTATTTGTACTCACCTATTTGTACCTGCAGGATCGTCGCATTGACTCTAGGATCCCGCCTTTCTAGACGCCGGTTGTTTAAAGCAATGACCCAGTCTTATTTTCCCATCATATCTAGTTTTAAAATAATGACTAGAGTTTGCTTCCACAACCTGCTCCTTAAGTGCATTCCATTTGGAAATTACCTCTTCATATTTAGCTGCATGAAAGAATTAATGTGCGAACCTCTGGGAGATGGATTCAGCATGGATAATGAACATGTTTCGTTCACGTACTAAACACCAGTTACTAGTCATTCAAGCTTTCCAACTAATCCATCAAATCAGCATTCTACAGTCTTTCATTATATTCAACAATTAAACAAAACAAAAATTATGCATGCATCTGTATCCCTTAATTTTATCCTTAAAAGATACTAATATTTGTCACAATAATAATATTTATAGAAACAAAATAGTATTAATAGCAGTAATGATATTGTAACAAAGCTTCAATGTATCTGTAAACATTACTCAAGGGATTACTAATCTAAACTCTTCGTATGAGGAACATGATAGCCAACTACGGTACATGCGGAACATGATAGCCAACTACGGTACATGAGGAACATGATAGCCAACTACGGTACATGAGGAACATGATAGCCAACTACAGTACATGCGGAACATGATAGCCAACGACGGTACATGCGGAACATGATAGCAAACTACGGTACATGCGGAACATGATAGCCAACGACGGTACATGCGGAACATGATAGCCAACTACGGTACATGAGGAACATGATAGCCAACTACGGTACATGCGGAACATGATAGCCAACTACGGTACATGAGGAACATGATAGCCAACGACGGTACATGCGGAACATGATAGCCAACGACGGTACATGCGGAACATGATAGCCAACTACGGTACATGAGGAACATGATAGCCAACTACGGTACATGCGGAACATGATAGCCAACTACGGTACATGAGGAACATGATAGCCAACGACGGTACATGCGGAACATGATAGCCAACGACGGTACATGCGGAACATGATAGCAAACTACGGTACACTAATCAAAGAAGCAGCTGCCTCTCTCATGACTTTACATGAGGCTGGGGGCAGGACGGGACGCGTATGTGATCAGATTGCTAAGGGTGAATCCTCTTCGGCGAGTCGGATGGGAAAAGAAACACGCATCTATCCGAGTTCGCTTCCATCATCTTAATGAAGAGTTGGATTCGACTACAACCAAGCTGAAATGCGATGCGCGACGCTGGTGTAGATTCGCTCTTTCTCGGATTCTGTGGAAGCTAAATGGATTCGGATTCTGTGGAAGCGTTGGTCAGCTTAGGAGAACACGTAAATAATTTTAGTGCACTTATTAGTTTTCAGGAGTGTGTGTGTGTGTATGTGTGTGTGTGTGTGTGTGTGTGTGTGTGTGTGTGTGTGTGTTTATGTGTGTTTGTGTGTGTGTGTGTGTGTGTGTGTGTGTGTGTGTGTGTGTGTGTGTGTGTGTGTGTGTGTGTGTGTGTGTGTGTGTGTGTGTTTATATGTGTGTGTGTGTGTGTGTGTGTGTGTAAGATCATTAGGAACAGTCAATAAAGAACTTTCGGAGAAAACTCTTGTCATCTTATCCCGAAGAATCTCTGATGACTTTCACAGACAACTTTGCTCTCTTATCCAGCTCATATAATTATTGACCTTGCCAGATCATATTGATCTTACTGCCGGCAGCGCCACCTGGACAACCAGCACTAATTGGCATTCAGTTGCCAACCACACATGCGTAGTTCCACACTAACTGATTGACAAGGAGAATCACCAGGCTTATGGACCTAAGTAGATGAATTTCTTTCCCTGCTAAGTTACTCGTGATGCTGCCATCAACATTATTATATCTTGTAAGCCATTGTAACTTGTGCAGTTAAGACCTAATGTAAATAGATTTTTACACAGTGGGAACAGAAACATCGACGCAGCAAATGACAACACGGAGGGTGTGTGCATGGAAACCTATGCTTGTGGCAGATGTGTGAATTGTTTAAAGGAAATATATGAATAGAAACACAACATTGAGGCGAAGGGATGTTGCAGCTTTGTTCAGAACTTACAGCTTACGTTTTCCACAATGAGTTTATAAGCTGTGGATGTGACTTTATCGAGACTAGTCTAGGTGCTGGAACGAGAGCATACTTGTGTTCGAGTGCTCTGAGTGGAGGCAGATCATGCAATCATGTTCCTACCGAGGGAGAGTGAAGGCAGAACGTGCACTTCTGCTCCTAGAGTGAAGACAAATCATATCATTCCACCTCCTACCTGCGTTTTTTATTAGATCTCGTTCAGTGGTTTACCAGACACTGCAGAGTACTTGAAGTCCGTGTGTGCGTCTCACACGGACTTCCTAATATGATAGAAAGCTTCCTAATATGATAGAAAGCTTCCTAATATGATAGAAATATATGAACCTGAACCTCGCATTCACACAGCTTTGAACTGTTGTAAAATGGCTTACACTTAAAAGTAGGTTTGTTTATCGAATATGATTACAGTAAAAATATACAAAATATCCCTGTAGCCAATCTCGTTTTTCATCCATCTTATGTCAATATTGAAGTACATGCACACACCTGTTGTCTTTTCTCACAAATTAACTATTCATACTGACTATTTGTAATAGTATATTTTAATAGAAAATTGGGATTAGCATTAACGTAACTTCTGGTAAGAATATAAAAAGCTTTCGGAACCAAAATAAATAATCATTCAAAATATATTGTACACCTCCTGTGTTTGACCATTCCAGGCAAATACAGTACATTTGAAATTTTACATCAGTTGAGGATAAAAATAAATTTTCCATGAGGCTAATATCGGAAATTCGAAATTTGAACTGCGATTACAGGCTAAGAGAGAGTTGGGGGGGGGGGGGAGATGCTGAGGAGATATAGTCACGATCTACAAGATTGCTGAGTAGAAGTGGACATTGAACAGGATGGATCAGTTTAGGGGAAATTCGAATGTTAGTACATGAAAATTTACAACACACGTGGATTACAAGACAGATGGAAGTATTTCTTCATCTTATGAGTGGCAAATATGTGGAACACAAAATAGAGGTTGAGATCAATTCAATACACGGTTAAGGAGTAAATTTATCAGAGACAAAGGGAATTGCGAGTTGGGGGTACATCAAAGGGGCCTGACAGCTGAGTGGACAGCGACTTCGAATTCAGTAGTCCTGAGGTTCCGGGTTCGATCCCCGGTGTAGCCGGAAAGAAATGGGCAGAGTTCCTTTCACCCTTGATACCCCTGTTATCTAACAGTAAATAGGTACCTGGGAGTTAGATAGCTGCTACTAGCTGCTTCCTGTGGGTGTGTAACAAAAAGGAGCCCTGGTTCGAGGACCGGGCCGCAGGGACGCTAAGCCCCGAAATCATCTCAAGATAACCTCAAGATAACGTGTCCAATAGAGGCAGGGGCCATACATTAACCTCTTCTACCCGATCGTAGTAAATCGTTAAATAAGATTTTTTCGGTGCTGGAGTTAGAAAAATGTAGAGCTAGACAAAGCTGATTGAAGCTGAGTGTTCATTTTCAAACATATATTATGATCTGAAGAACAGACATGAAACTACAACGTTTTCCAAAGAGGAACGTTTAACAAAAGTATAGGAACGAAACTATGACGTTTTGGCGCTGACGGTCGAATTTGTGTAACAAATCTAAGTACACACACACACACACACACACACACACACACACACACACACACACACACACACACACACAGCCACTTTCGGGGCGTCGATGGCTGTGTCGACAGCACGCTGGACACGTAAATCCTGTTGCCCGGGTTCAATTCCCGGCACCGGTGAGAAACAAAAATGGTCAAAGTTTTTTTTCACGCTGATGCCCCTATTACCTAGCAGTAAATAGGTACCTGGGAGTTAAACAGCTGTTACGCACTACTTCCTGGAGTGTGTGCGCGCGCGCGCGTGTGTGTGTGTGTGTGTGTGTGTGTGTGTGTGTGTGTGTGTGTGTGTGTGTGTGTGTGTGTGTGTGTGTGAAAAAAACAATAGTAGTTAGTAACAGTTGACAGTTGTGAGGCGGGCCGAAAGAGCAGAGCTTACCCTCCGAAAGCACAACTAGGTGAATATAGATACATTCAAGAGCTAACAGGTCTACCCCACAGATACAAAGAGTATATACACACACACTTTGCATCTCCTCTTCTCAGCATATTCAGCCAGCTTCGTTATGATACCCTTAAATATCACCTACAGTAATAGCAGCAGTAACACAGTAAGTCAATTACGCAGCTTTATTTACAAAAATACTTAATACCTGCAATTAGCATATATTAACAAAGTGGTCAATTGCTAACTACAACGTTAGTTCAGACGCGAGGTACTCAGCAACGGCCAACATGGCCGCTCTGCAATTAATATTAAATAAATGGTCGATTAAGAAATTGTTTGCATTAAAGGAGAATTATAGATATGTATCTTTGGCTTTGCATTTCATTATGTTTCCATCACTTAACTCCGCATAAACTTACTTGGTCAATTGTGCTTTAAACGTTGCACACTTTGAGGTAAGATAGTGAGGTAGGGACCAACAGGCCGCAGAGACCAACAGTCCGCAGAGACCAACAGGCCGCAGGGACCAACAGGCCGCAGGGACCAACAGGCCGCAGAGACCAACAGGCCGCAGAGACCAGCAGGCCGCAGGGACCAGCAGACCGCAGGGACCAGCAGGCCGCAGGGACCAGCAGACCGCAGGGACCAGCAGACCGCAGAGACCAGCAGGCCGCAGAGACCAACAGGCCGCAGAGACCAACAGGCCGCAGAGACCAGCAGACCGCAGAGACCAGCAGACCGCAGGGACCAGCAGACCGCAGGGACCAGCAGACCGCAGGGACCAGCAGACCGCAGGGACCAGCAGACCGCAGGGACCAGCAGACCGCAAGGACCAACAGGCCGCAGGGACCAACAGGCCGCAGAGACCAACAGGCCCCAGAGACCAACAGGCCGCAGGGACCAGCAGACCGCAGGGACCAGCAGACCGCAAGGACCAACAGGCCGCAGGGACCAACAGGCCGCAGAGACCAACAGGCCGCAGAGACCAACAGGCCGCAGAGACCAGCAGACCGCAAGGACCAACAGGCCGCAGAGACCAACAGGCCGCAGAGACCAACAGGCCGCAGGGACCAACAGGCCGCAGAGACCAACAGGCCGCAGAGACCAACAGGCCGCAGAGACCAACAGGCCGCAGGGACCAACAGGCCCCAGAGACCAAGCCGCAGGGACCAACAGGCCGCAAGGACCAACAGACCAATAGACCGCAGGGTCGTATTATGCCCAACACCACCCGTGGAGATGGTAAATTAGACCTTGCAAGGGAGTCTTTAGAGCGACCAGGATTATATAGGAAGCCTCCTGTGATGTTTATTATCAGCCTCCTCCCAAGCCTAAACTTGTGAATGAATGGTGCATGAATAAATCCCATATTTCTGAATGAAATATACATGAATGAACCAGAAATTCTGAAAGAAATATGCATGAATGAAATATACATGAATGAACCAGAAATTCTGAAAGAAATATGCATGAATGAAATATACATGAATGAACCAGAAATTCTGAAAGAAATATGCATGAATGAAATATACATGAATGAACCAGAAATTCTGAAAGAAATATGCATGAATGAAATATACATGAATGAACCAGAAATTCTGAAAGAAATATGCATGAATGAAATATACATGAATGAACCAGAAATTCTGAAAGAAATATGCATGAATGAAATATACATGAATGAACCAGAAATTCTGAAAGAAATATGCATGAATGAAATATACATGAATGAACCAGAAATTCTGAAAGAAATATGCATGAATGAAATATACATGAATGAACCAGAAATTCTGAAAGAAATATGCATGAATGAAATATACATGAATGAACCAGAAATTCTGAAAGAAATATGCATGAATGAAATATACATGAATGAACCAGAAATTCTGAAAGAAATATGCATGAATGAAATATACATGAATGAACCAGAAATTCTAAAAGAAATATGAATGAATGAAATATACATGAATGAACCAGAAATTCTGAAAGAAATATGCATGAATGAAATATACATGAATGAACCAGAAATTCTGAAAGAAATATGCATGAATGAAATATACATGAATGAACCAGAAATTCTGAAAGAAATATGCATGAATGAAATATACATGAATGAACCAGAAATTCTGAAAGAAATATGCATGAATGAAATATACATGAATGAACCAGAAATTCTGAAAGAAATATGCATGAATGAAATATACATGAATGAACCAGAAATTCTGAAAGAAATATGCATGAATGAAATATACATGAATGAACCAGAAATTCTGAAAGAAATATGAATGAATGAAATATACATGAATGAACCAGAAATTCTGAAAGAAATATGCATGAATGAAATATACATGAATGAACCAGAAATTCTGAAAGAAATATGCATGAATGAAATATACATGAATGAACCAGAAATTCTAAAAGAAATATGCATGAATGAAATATACATGAATGAACCAGAAATTCTGAAAGAAATATGCATGAATGAAATATACATGAATGAAAACTAATTTCTGAATGATCAAAAGCATGAATGAACTCGAAATAATAATCATTCTAAATATTATTAGATAATCAGGATAATGATTTAACTCCACTGATTACAATTCCTCAAACACAAATCCAGTAACAACGATATGATTCACATTGTTTTTAATTCAGTAATATAAATATGTACAAAAAAATAACTAAACTAAACACGATTTCACAGTTTATTTGAAGCACAAACACGGTATTAGTTCACCTTTTTATTTATACTATTTTCATTAATTAGAAAAAGAGGGAGGTGGAATGGCAGACATCCATCCCTTGATACTTAAAGGGACACCCTCTCCCTCTCTCTCTCTCTCTCTCTCTCTCCTTCAGTTGTGTGGGTGATGATACCCATCTTGAGGTTATCTTGAGATGATTTCGGGGCTTTTTAGTGTCCCCGCGGCCCGGTCCTCGACCAGGCCTCCACCCCCAGGAAGCAGCCCGTGACAGCTGACTAACACCCAGGTACCTATTTTACTGCTAGGTAACAGGGGCATAGGGTGAAAGAAACTGCCCATTGTTTCTCGCCGGCGCCTGGGATCGAACCCTGGACCACAGGATCACAAATCCAGCGTGCTGTCCGCTCGGCCGACCGGCTCGACCACACACTTAATACACCACACACTTAATACACAGCTATGTATTAACTTCTGGGACTAGAATGATACACTGGCGTCAGTCCATGTGTAGTACAATGAATCATTGACAACGTCAGAGTACACTTGGGACCAAAACAATGTTATTTACTAGTTAGTTCTAGTTACAGAGGCTGTCTTCAGAACGACAACACACTTAGGCTTCAAATTTTACCTATTTTGTTGGTAAATAAGTTCTCCAAAACACCCCGTCCAAGTGAAGATCTAAAGTGAATGTAAATTGCATTATATTTTAAATTTTTAAAAAATATGTATACTTTGTATATACTTTGTCAACGATGCCTACTATACGCTCAGGTCGACGCAGGCAAATTACTAAAACTCCATGTTCAAAATGTTTATTTTCTCGTAATGTATCGCAGGCTTTTTCCAAGTATACGAACACCCAATACAAACACCTGAACAGATGTTAACGGGTGTTGATATATCGGTGAAGATATTAGAACCTGGAATGACTTACTTGTTAAAATAAGAAAAAATATCCTTGCCTTGTCCAGCCCCTCCCTCTCTCCTTTCCTTCCTACTTCCCTTCGTCTCTACCTCCCTCCTTCCCTTTCTCTCTCAAGCCTCTCTCCACCTCCCCCTCCCGAAAGACAAGCTTTACAGGGGCACACACTCGAAAATATTACAGAAATCCCTAAGTTTTCCTTTGCTTTCGCCCCATTGGTCTGTGATATAAGGTTCCAGTAAACAGCAAACCTACGACTAGTGCTACAGTAAAACTGCTGATTGATAGACCCGATTCCAAAATCTTCAATATATCTTTGAAAACAATTTGGTTATTCGAGTATCTTCTTCCTTTCCCCGCCTCTTCCCCGCCTCTCCCCCGGAGCAAACGCTGGCATTGTTGATGCAACAATGAATCAATGTTGATAACGTCAATCCGACGTTGACTTTACGTTATACGAGTACGACTGGCGTGCTAGGTTATATTATATATGCATTTAATTTGTTAGAATATAAAATATCTAGCAGATGTACTATACCACTTTAATCGCAAATTGTATTTTCTACTTTTTCGCATTTTTAAATACAGTATAAATGTTGACCAGACCACACACTAGAAGGTGAAGGGACGACGACATTTCGGTCCATCCTGGACCATTCTCCAGGACGGACCGAAACGTCGTCGTCCCTTCACTTTCTAGTGTGTGGTCAGGTCAACATAATTTAGCCACGTTATTGTTACTCACTTTCATGATGTCATCGCCTGCACTGTATAAATGTCATACTGTATAAATGACTTCACTGTCATGGCAAAAATGCACTCGTTAATTCAACAAATAGCAAAATACTGATACTATTAAATACTATGTTACTGTGGCCAATAACGCCTCCAGGAACTGAACAATGTAGTCTGGTTCCTGGAATGTTTACAATCCTCGGTAAACCTTTCGTTGCACCTCCCAGAATGATCGTTGCAAGCTTAAAAGGCAACACTAAATTCAGAATTTTAATGTGTATTAGTTGGTAACCCATATCAAGACAATTAACCGCCTTTAACCACTGCATTAACTCGGGTTAATGAATTATAACGCAACGGTTCATCTGTTAATTAGAGATAGTTAAGGTAGATAGCAGTACATTGTTTCCAGGAGGCCCTTAGGGTGCTACTAAGGGTTTTATGTTCCTTTTTGGTTCTCACTTTGAGCGCTTCGATACTTAGTTATAAAAGTATCTGTATGTACCTATGGTAATATACTGCAGGTGTAAATGGTAGAAATGTATATATTTATCACTCGGAATGTCCCGTAATATGTTGATTGTAGTGTCTCTCTCTCTCATTATATTATATGTATATATATATATATATATATATATATATATATATATATATATATATATATATATATATATATATATATATATAAATAAACACGTACTGAACGGGGTGATCATAGCTTGAGCTACCTCAATCTTTTGTGTGTATTTATACCTCAATAAACTTATTTGAATGGAATTTGAGCGCTTGGAAGCTCTTATTGACGGTAAAATGAGCAACACTATCACTGTATACGTCTATGTATGTATTCATCTAGTTGTGCTTGCGGGGGTTGAGATCTAGCTCTTTCGGCCCGCCTCTCAATTTTTTTTTCCACACACACACACACACACACACACACACACACACACACACACACACACACACACACACACACACACACACACAAAGCTCCCCCGTAACAGCTGTCTAACTCCCATATACCTATTTACTGCTAGGTGAACAGATGAATCAAGGGTGAAAAACTATGACCCATTTGTCTCCACCATCGCCGGGATTACGGAATATCGCATACCTTAGGAATACGGAATACCAAGCGCTGTCCATTCAGCCACCAAGCCCTAGCGCAATAGGCCAGTGTGTGTGTGTGTGTGTGTGTGTGTGTGTGTGTGTGTGTGTGTGTGTGTGTGTGTGTGTGTGTGTCTGTGTGTGTGTGTGTCTGTGTCTGTGTGTGTGTGTGTCTGTGTGTGTGTGTCTGTGTGTGTGTGTCTGTGTGTGTGTGTGTGTGTGTGTGTCTGTGTGTGTGCGCGCGCGCGCGCGTGTGCGTGCGTTGTGAGCTTGTGTGCGTGCGTGGGTGTGTGTGTGTGTGGTGTAATTCTAGCAAATCAATGATCTTCATAACTAACCTATTTGGGATTATTCTTCTTAAATTATCCATTAATTGCTTGAGCATCATCCAACAGATTGTCGATAGCGCTCTGGTGTTGAGCGGTCGTCCTCCATCTCCCTGGCTTGCACGTGCTGTTACTTCCATCCTTTCTCCCTCTCTCTTATTCTCCCTTCCTCGCTCTTATCTCTTCCACCGTCCCTCTTTTACCCTTCGTCCTTCCTCTCCTCCACTACGCCATCTCATCCACCATTTATCCATAGCGTTCTCCCTTCATCCGTTCCATCTTCCTGTCTCTCCTTACTCACAGCTTCCATTCCATCAGCTCCGTCTCGAACAAAGCCTAAGCTTGTTCAAGATGCCCTGCCCTAACCTAGGCCCTGCCTGAACATGTTCCCCTGAGATGCACTACAGACAAGTTCTCTGACTTCACCCTTCGAGAATATTGCTCAAGAGTCCTGTTTATTAAAATGGCGTTCGGCGTCAACAAGAATAACGTAGATGGCAACGCCGTTATCAATAACCATCACTATCTATAACAATAAACAGTCTCCGTGGTGTAGTGGTAAGGCACTCGCCTGGCGTTCCGCGAGCGCTATGTCATGGGTTCGTATCCTGGCCGGGGAGGATTTACTGGGCGCAAATCCTTAACTGTAGCCTCTGCTTAACGCAACAGTAAAATGTGTACTTGGATGAAAAAACTATTCTTCGCGGCAGGAGATCGTATTCCAGGGACCTGCCCGAAACGCTACGCGTACTAGTGGCTGTACAAGAATGTAACAACTCTTGTATATATCTAAAAAAAAAAAAAAACATTAACACCACCAAATGCAACAACAGTGGTGCCATCATCTTCCCCCTATCAGTAATGCTACTATCTACAATAGCGGCTAGTGATATCCAATAAATGTTGTAGTTATTCTCAAATGACGATTTTTTTTTATTTTGACACGCACAAAATGTATGCATATATTAGTAAATATTACTCCAACACACACACATACACACACACACATACACACACAGACACACACACACACACTCACTCACACACACACATTCATTATAAAAAAACTGGAAAAAAAAATCATGCAGGCAGCAAACTATTATTATTGCTTTCAACAGTATGACAATGTGGGTTCAGACCTGTATGTTAATGTTCTAACAGTGGTCGTTAATGTCGTGAATATTCGGTGCGTTGCAAAGCCATAACTACTCATGAGAGACCTTGCTGGTCTGTGAGCCATTGTCGAAAGACATGTTTCGTGTTGACGAAGAGGGAATGGCCCTAATTTTAGAATGAAAATATGATTCAGTTTGTTGCAAATTCGATTGTATAAGTGACAATAAAGTATGCAAATGAAAGGGGAAGAGAGAAAGACTGAAAATGACTATGACTTTAAGACTTTATGCTTCTGAAAAACAGAGCATAAATAAACTCAGCAGTTGAACGTTATTGTTAACAATTGGTTCCAGTTCTACTCTCTAATACGAATGCAAGTTAAAATAAAATATATAAGATAATTCTTTTTAAATCAAGAAAAGGCTCATCTAACTACGCTTTAAAATTAGCTGGGATGAGACGAAAGCTTTGAGCTTACTAAACACTTGTTTATGTTGTTTAATCCTGTAAATCCCTTCGTTGTTTGTGTTAATATATTGAAGGAGAGGAAGAGTGAGAGGAGGATGGAGGACGAAGGGATGAGTAATAGGGATGAGGACGAAGAAAGGAGACAAGGTAGGGAAGGGATAGAGAGAGGTTATAGTGTGGTATAGGGAGGGAGGGAGATGGTTGGGGGAAGGATAGTTGAGGGTGGAGAATTTGAGGGAGATAGAAAGGTAAGGATTATGGGGTTTCTCATACTATATGTGGCATCCTAAATGTTGTAAATTTATCTTTTAAATTTATGTTGAATTATAAAATTAAGTTACATATGAGAGTCTTAGGAAAACTTTCTCGTGTGATATGACTAGAATTAAGTTTGTTAACTTAAATGACTCTTCAGAATTTGTGCTCAATTTCAAGTGATTAACTTATGCATAGTAATCTAATTACTTATTTTTTTAGAAATGATTATATATATATATATATATATATATATATATATATATATATATATATATATATATATATATATATATATATATATATTATTAAATATGACCGAAAAAGTAAGATTAATAATTCTAACACGAATTTTCTCAATCTTTCGTACATTACGCTTCACTGTTGGAGGTAAATCAAAAATCACTTCTCCAAAATTCATTTTTATTTCTAGTCTGACGCGACACGGGCGCGTTTCGTAAAACTTATTACATTTTCAAAGACTTCACAAATACACAACTGATTAGAACTTACGTATCTCTGATTTTATATCTACATTCGAGTGAGGTGGGAGGGGTGATGTGGCATTAACACAAGACAGAACAAGAGGGGATATTAATAGGGTATTAAAGGTATCAACACAAGACAGAACAGAAACAATGGGTATTGAATGGAAGTGTTTGTAGAAAGCCTATTGGTCCATATTTCTTGATGCTTCTATATTGGAGCGGAGTCTTGAGGTGGGTAGAATATAGTTGTGCAATAATTGGCTGTTGATTGCTGGTGTTGACTTCTTGATGTGTAGTGCCTCGCAAACGTCAAGCCGCCTGCTATCGCTGTATCTATCGATGATTTCTGTGTTGTTTACTAGGATTTCTCTGGCGATGGTTTGGTTATGGGAAGAGATTATATGTTATAAAACAACACAGAAATCATCGATAGATACAGCGATAGCAGGCGGCTTGACGTTTGCGAGGCACTGCACATCAAGAAGTCAACACCAGCAATCAACAGCCAATTATTGCACAACTATATTCTACCCACCTCAAGACTCCGCTCCAATATAGAAGCATCAAGAAATATGGATCAATAGGCTCTCTACAAACACTTCTATTCAATACCCATTGTTTCTGTTCTGTCTTGTGTTGATACTTTTAATACCCTATTAATATCCCCTCTTGTTCTGTCTTGTGTTAATGCCACATCACCCCTCCCACCTCACTCGAATGTAGATATAAAATCAGAGATACGTAAGTTCTAATCAGTTGTGTATTTGTGAAGTCTTTGAAAATGTAATAAGTTTTACGAAACGCGCCCGTGTCGCGTCAGACTAGAAATAAAAATGAATTTTGGAGAAGTGATTTTTGATTTACCTCCAACAGTGAAGCGTAATGTACGAAAGATTGAGAAAATTCGTGTTAGAATTATTAATCTTACTTTTTCGGTCATATTTAATAATATATGTCTACAGGAAAGACTGCTACCAAAATATACTAATATATATATATATATATATATATATATATATATATATATATATATATATATATATATATATCTATATATATATATATATATATATATATATATATATATATATATATATATAAAGTATGTCGTACCTAGTAGCCAGAATTTCATAGTATAAAATATTTCATACTTATACTCGTTGGGTGAGGTGACAAAGCTATGTCAGAATACGAAACAATGGGTATGAGAACATAAGAATGGAAGTAAATGCAGAAGGTCCTATTGGCCCATATTTCCTCTTGCTGGTTCCATGTTGGTTCGGGGCCTTGAAGTGGGTAGAATATAGTTGTGCATTAATTGGCTGTTGATTGCTGGTGTTGACTTTTTGATGTGTGGTGCCTCGCTAATGTCGAGTCTCCTGCTATCGCTGTATTTATCGATGATTTCTGTGTTGCTTGTTATGAAATGGTTGTGAGAAGAGATTATGTTCCTTGATGAAGCCCTGTTGTTTGTGCATAGTTAATCGCCAAGAAAGAGATGCTTCGTTGTGTTGTAAATTTTTACCCCGTGTAAATCTGATACGATTTACACGAGTGTTTGAATGACGAACGTGGGATATTTTCCATGTGTGGTTTGCATGCCTTTATGTTGTTTCCTCTTGATGATATATATTTCTTGTCATACTTGATATATATATATTTTGCACATGGGCATTATTTATAGTGGCTAATTCCGTTATACCTGTTATTTCTTCTTCCCATGCTACAAATTCAAGTTTTTGTTCACACCTCATTTATTAATGAGATTTATGTATTTGCTGTTTATTTCCATTGAGAGTTTTTGCCGCCGACTCTAAATTGTTGTACCCAAACCATAGGTGATTAAAGATGAGAGGTGATTATGGTTGTGTAAGGAATGAATGCGGAGAGGGGGACAGGTTATCAGGGATGGGGATTGGATGATTTAGGATGGGACGCGGACATTAGGAATGTGGAATGAAGCTTACGGATTGCGTATAAATAATTAAGGGTGTATGGGGTAATAATGGATGGGGAGGGGTAAGAATGTATGGGAAAGGAGTAATTATGGGGAGAAAGGGATTATTATGGGTAGAGAAGGGAATTTAATGGTGGGGGGATGGGTAGTAAATTAAGATGATGTTGATAAATTGGGAAACAAATAGAACTAACCCAGGTTGCTAGGGAATGTTCCCTTTCCCCCATCACTTTGCTAATTGTAGACACAATGAAAATAATACCGGCTTTTCAGTCAGGGAAAAAAGTATTTTCCAACCATTCTTCAATCCTAAATGTTAACTTCCCACTTTCTTTATACTAATCACGAAAACCTAAATATATTAAACCATTAATTTAGACAGGAGATCAAAGTTCCGTCTGCAACGTACACAAACAAGTTTAGGTTAAATAATGCAACATTTCATCACCCAACGAAATGTTGCATTGACTGAAATTATTTAATTGGTCGAGCCACAGTTCCATTTCATTTACTTCACCAAAGCACTGAAGGCACTAGGCCATTTAATCACTACTGACCTTTTTAAACTGCAGTGTCAAATGGTCGGGAGCAAATGATTCTGGTCATCGTTGACGGACGCCACAGTGGGGGTTTCAGTGTCAATGTCTTTGTTAACGTGTCTGCTATTTCTGTGTTGTTTTGTGGAGTTCTGAGTTTGTGTTTTCTGTTAAAGGTTTTTATCTAGTATACTTTTTCTTTTTAGCATTTTCGTATATTTGATCTCCTCGTGCTTGGAGGGGTTAATACTTGCTTTAGTTTTAGTTCTCTCTCTTCTTATTCTGTCAATTTAATGATTATCTTTGTTGCTGATTTATCTGCACTATCTTATCTCCCGTTTTTTACTTTCACCCCCCCCCCTGCCACAAGCGTCGACAGTCACTAATACCGATTCCTTTTTTTCCTTCCTTTGCTCCTTTTTCTTCTCTTTCCTTCCGTCTTCCCTGCTTGCTTCAGTGCCTCTTTATCATTTTTCTTCCTCTCTATTGGTCCTCTTTGAACCGATCTTCATCGGTTCACGGTTTCTTCCAGCCATTAATCTCCTTGGTATGTGTTCTTCCGCGTGACTCTCCAGTCACGACCACAGGCTGATAAGGTGTAAGTTAAGGGAACCCTATCGTATCGGAAGATGGGTCCGCGTGGCGCGCGCACGCATACACGCGCGCGCGCGCACACACACACACACACACACACACACACACACACACACACACACACACAAAGGAGCTAGTGGCCGTGCAGACAGCAGGCTGGACACGTGATCCCGGGTTCGATCCCGGGCGCCGGCGAGAAACGATAGGTGGAGTCAGCCTCTACGACATCACTTCCTAATGCATTCCATTTATTAACTACTCTGCCATTGAAAAAGTTCTTTCTAATGTCTCTGTGGCTCATTTGGGTACTCAGCTTCCACCTGTGTCCCCTTGTGCGTGTACCACCCGTGTTAATTAATCCATCCTTGTCTACCCTGTCAATTCCCCTCAGAATTTTGTATGTGGTGATCATTGTGTGTGTGTGTGTGTGTGTGTGTGTGTGTGTGTGTGTGTGTGTGTGTGTGTGTGTGTGTGTGTGTGTGTGTACTATAAACCGGGGAATTGCGGGGAAATCATTTGACCGAAAAATGGGTCTATGAGTGACCTGAAAAATAAACAAACCAGGGGGCGCCGGTGACTGTGTGGATAGTTCGCTGGACACGTAATCCTGTGGCCCGGGTTCGATTCCTGGCGCCGGCGAGAGCATTAAAAATGAGCAGTTTCTTTCACCCTGATGCCCTTTTTACCTACAAGTAGGTACCCGGGATATAAACAGATGTTACGGGCTGCTTCATGTATGTATGTGTGTGTGTGTGTGTGTGTGTGTGTGTGTGTGTGTGTGTGTGTGTGTGTGTGTGTGTGTGTGTGTGTGTGTGTAAAAATAAAAAAAAGTTAGTAGTTAGTAACCGTTGATTGATTGACAGCTGAGAGGCGGGCCGGAAAAAACAGAGCTCAACCCCCGGAAAAACAACTACGTGAATACAACTAGGTGAATACACACACACACACATTTATAAACAAGAGGCCGCTCATGGAACATGACATTAGCAGAAACATGTCTGGCGTGCCACTGCAAATTATATTGCTTAGATCCCAGCCCTAAATATTGCAACTAAATGTGCAACAACCATCTCGACCATTGCAATATGCAGTTGATGCAACAATGCCATTTACCACACAATCTGCTTTAATCACGAGCTAAACAACAGGACACTGAATCGCCAGTTTAGCCTAAGTTAAGCTAAGCCTCGTTATCCAAAACAATACTTGAACCACAATAACATCAATGCAACACACACACACAAACACCACACACACACACCACACACACACACCACACACACACACACAGTGGTAGACGGTTGGAACAAGTTAGGTGAGATGATGGTGGAGGCCAAAACCGTCAGTAGTTTTAAGGCGATATATGACAAAAAGTGCTGGGAAGACGGGACACCACGAGCGTAGCTCTCATCCTGTAACTACACTTAGGTAATTACACACACACACACACACACACACACACACACACACACACACACACACACACACACACACACCAACTACCTCAGTCGCTTGTAACCCCAAACATCCCAGACTCCTGCATACAACACGAACTTAACTGACTCAGGTTCAAAGCCGACCGGATCTCAAACGACCACAATACTCAATCCTAAACTCCAGCAACCTCCCCAGCCGAGGCCTCAGGTGGGAGCAATCCACGTGCCAGGTGTCATGGGTGATGGATGGTCTAATGACTTTGTTTTGGTAGCAAGAGCAGTGTAAAGCGCGGGCAGGTTGCTCACTGATCTTGTTTTACAAATTGTTGAGGAATTTGATGAATGCAGCTGGGTTGTAGTAGATTGAGGATGTAGTTGTAGGAGAATGAATAACAATAGCAGTAGTAGTGATATTGTGTCTGGGGGGGGGGGGAAAGTGTGTGTATGTGTGTACTCATCTATTTGTGCCTTGTAGGATCGAGCTCAAGCTCTTATACAGGAAGTTGAGCTGTGTGTGTGTGTGTGTGTGTGTGTGTGTGTGTGTGTGTGTGTGTGTGTGTGTGTGTGTGTGTGTGTGTGTGTGTGCGCGCGCGCGCTTGAGCATGCTCGAACGAGGAGATAAGAGACTACATACAATAATAATGACACTTTCCTGCATTATAACATGGGGATATATTACATCAAAATAAAAGGCCTTTCATTTAAATGGAGTGTTTTCTTCCCTAAAAACACCCTTCAAGAAATCCTGAAAAAGTGCTAATTGACCTGGAAATATCCTTGAATTAAAAAAAAAAAAAAGCTCACTTGAAAATAGAAACAAAAACCGATATGAAAAAGTTAATAAGAACAAATTATCAATAAAGAAAATGATTATCCACAACCATTAGAACAGATAAAATAGTGAAATGGAAGAAAAAATCAATTAGTATTGGCCGTGTTATCACCCAAGTGATTCACTACGCTCGCGATCAATGGCAACGATGAAGCAAGGGGCTAGGAAAGGTCCATCATCATTATAAAGTCCCTTCAACGCCAAATCACCGTAACTTAAGCTAATTAAATTGGCTGATGCCTCATCTCGATACCTTTCCTACTTTTCCCAATTTCCGCCATTTGCAGTGATCCCCCATTACTCTTAATAGTTGTAACATTGTTGAATCGTTTTTAGGGGAATTGTTTTGATTGATTCAGATCATCTGATGGTATAGAGAAGATGCTCTAGGCAGCGTAGACGTCAGATAATAAAAGTCTGAAATGCTGCTCTCGGGAGAGAGGAAAGATTCATTCGTCAGCATCACCGGGATGCGGAGAACGGGATTCATTAAGAGAGCTCCGTAAGAAAAGTTTTTCCAATAAGCAATTGAGACAGACAATTAAAGAGAGGTGAAGGTGAAACAGGTGAGGGGTGACAAGTGATTATGGTGGTAATGCTCAGTGAAGGTGACGGAGATGGTAATGATCAGTGAAGGTGAAAGAGATTGTAATCGACGCACTTCCATCGACAATGAAAAGATATTTCTATATTTATTTACATCATACGTTGTGGATCATAAGTTTCAATGAGGAATTAGGTATTACCCTTTACACCTGGGTAATGCATATCTAAGACGTAATTAACAAGTTTCTGGACAGGTAAAATCACTCACAGGAAAGCTAAATAAACTACCATGAGAAAACAGGGCATCTCAAATCAACTCATTATTCACATGATAAACTGAAACAGCATCCATCATCTCAATAATTCCTGTTCCAGCATTGTGGCACTTTTTGAAATACTAAAATCTCAATGAGCTCTTGTTTTAGGAATTAAAAATCACAATTGCTAAAATATCAGGAAATCTGTCAACAGTTTGAAAATTATTTTAGTTTTCAGATTATATTCATAGAATTTAACTTTAGGGTACTCTCAGATCGTATGCTAAAATAGGACAGCAAAACTGAAATAAGAAACTTCTGTACCTCAATACTTGATAGGTGAATGTGTCCCCCAATCTTCTTTCTCTGTTTTTGATGATAAATTTTTTTATTCGATAAAAAAAATTCAAAACTTCCTCTCTCTCTCTCTCTCTCTCTCTCCTTTTCTAACAAGGCAAGAATTCCGAAAATATAAAAGATCTTCACAACAATTTTAAAATAATTAAATGATAATCCACTCAAATACTAATATTTCAATGAGATACATTTGACAATTGTTGTAAATAGCTGCATTCTCATTAAACAGACGATGATTACTTTGGCCAAGTCTCTATAAACCCTTCATAAAATCTTTAAATTTTCTTGCAATTGTTGAATATTCAGGCACGGGCTATGAATCAAAGCTAAAAAGACACAATAGTCACATAACCGAGCAGATGTGCTGCCGCTGAATTGCATTTTGACCAATAAGAAATAGAGCCTTCAGGAGTGTCTGTTAACGCATTCGTTTTGTTGACTGGATATCGTTAGTCACAAAAATGCTTTCACTTGGATTACATGTAGCTTATGTTTCCTTTTTCCTACTGCCTGCGGGTGCAATGCAACACTGGAATGCAAACAGTCAATATTGTATAGAAAATAGCTACATTCAGAGAATACTTTTATGTCTAACAGTTGCATTTGTACGTTCTCATAGTATAGATTTCCTAAGTAGCGTTCTGGAGAGGGTTGGTGTGTGTACTCTAGTCAATCATACTGAACGAATAGTTACGAAAATATTTGAACTGAAGGATAAGCGTACGTAAACTATAGATGTCAGTCGCAGACTTCCGTAGAATCATTTTACAATAAAGTGGTTCTACTGAGTGATCGGAAAAATAAACAAATCAGCTGAATTCCTTTTAAACAACCATTTACTCAATCTGTTAAACAAGAACAGTTGTCTATTATACCTTAATAAAGAACATTTGTCCCAATTATCTTAGACAAAATCAAGTGCGAATCTCCCATAATGATAGGATTTATCTAAAAACTCGTAATGTTACAGATAAGGAAATTTTCACTGATGCGCTTCGAGAAACTATTAGCAGTGAGTGATGAATATATAAGATGAATTGAATGGAATATGGAGTGAACAAAACTAACAATAAATATATTGTTAGTTATAAACATTATAACAAAAAGCAGAAACAGCGACAACAGAAAAAAACTAGCAATATAACGGATTCAAGTAAAACGGGGGGAAATATATTGTGTTCTGCCACTTGACAGGTCGGTTTAAAGACGGCCTTTCTTCTTGCATGACGGAGTTTGATCCCCAGATACACCAAGTAGTTGGGCACCCTTTCGTCGCTAAGTTTCCTCTTTATATATTCCATCCTGTCCTGTCTTTCCTCTCATGTATTATGTAGTCATACTGTCTTAAAGCTGAACAAATCCACAAGGGCCGTGACGAGGATTCGAACCTGCGTTCGGGAGCATCCCAAACACTGCCTTAATCGACTGAGCTACGACAGGGTAAAGAGAGTTTAAACCGATTAAGCTCGTAGGTCAGTCGATTAAGGCAGTGTCTGAGATGCTCCCGGACGCAGGTTCGAATCCTCGTCACGGCCCTTGTGGATTTGGTTATTTGATGCATCACGTTAGGTTATCTTGAGGTTATCTTGAGATGATTTCGGGGCTTTAGTGTCCCCGCGGCCCGGTCCTCGACCAGGCCTCCACCCCCAGGAAGCAGCCCGTGACAGCTGACTAACTCCCAGGTACCTATTTACTGCTAGGTAACAGGGGCATTCAGGGTGAATGATCTCTGTGTGTAATGTCTTAACGCTGTTTCATAGATACTCTATACCAGAAGCGAGCAACAGTGGCTTCGATACTCACTGAATATTTGTTAGTATCGACGTAAGTCTTGAACAATGAACGTTCAAGGATAAGAGGGGGAAACTGATATTAGTGGATAATTACTCTGTTCACAATGGTCGCTCCTTTTGTATGCTTCTGAATACACACATATTGCATTTATGTATTATGGTATATGCAAAGGCTGCGCTTCTGTCCACAGTTCACTGGATTACACAAAAGCCACCGCTGCTATAAATTATTTCATACACAAATGCCTCTGTTTATGTATATACTGATATATGCAAAGACCACGGCTCATATAAATTCAGGGATATACGCAGGTCACTAATTTATATATTGAGATATGCAAAGGCATACCTCAATTACCTATGTAATTTGTATATTAGAATCGCTGTAAATGCTCAAGACTTTTTTTTTTTACTATCTACCGTGTTCTTTTGCAAATTAAGAAATTTTGGTATTAAATTTGCACCTCTCCGATAACGAGTTCTGTACGTTCTAATTCATGTATTATTGTTACATAAGTATGTAAAAAATTGCAATTTAATAACCTATGAAAACTGAACAATAACTGTTCTTTTTAAACATGTAAATGATGATATTCGCCGATCTGTAAGTTCTATCAGTCACATAAGTCGGATAAATCATTTATTAGTTACTCCCTAATCAACCTCAGAAATTTCATTAAAAAATACAAAAAAGTGAGAGCAATTAAAAGTTTTCAAGTTTTTTTTTGTCAAACTCTGATGCGATTGAGAAACATGTTCCAGCAGAGCAACTCCCGTCAGTCTGGGAATTGGAGGGGGATTTTATGTTTTGAATTTTGTGAGAAGAATTTAAGGAATGGTTATTTTACGGGCGGCGATGGAAGGTAATTTTTATCTCTAGTTAAAACGGCATTTGGGTGTGGAAATTGCAACAAAATTATTGATGGAATACCAGGATTATAAATGATGAACAATTGATAAACAATGGAGTTGAGCACCATCTCCCACCTTAGGAAGGTCACGCTGATAGATAGTTGATTAAATCGCATTTAAATATAACTCAAGTGGTTGATAACGGTAGCGGATAACAAGCTAGTTGACTACGCAAGTAGACAATTGTTGAAGTTGATCACACGTAAATAATTAGTATCGTTGATCATATGCAGAGTTAAACAATAATTCAGTCGAGCTCAAAAGTCCTAAAGCACTTATGGCGATCCATTATTTTCCAAACCACATAATTCCCTGATCTATCTTAAGAAGGTGCCCTACACCCCAACTTCAATACCATAAGTATCTCATCACCATTTATAGAGCAGTATCGTATACTTTACTGATATCTAGATATATTATATCCTAAATATTTTCCATTCCCTATCGTCTCAAATATATTTTAGGCGAACTATAGAGATTAAAAGTCCAACGTGATCGTCTTTTCACGGTGTCTTTAGATTAATAAATTTTTGTATCGTCAAAGAAGCAATTTCTCGAGCAAAAGGATGCGAATGACTTTGAGAAGCCTTTGGTTATTGTTTCATGCATAAAATGTATATATTAATAATCACTGCAGAATATTGGAGATTTTAGAACAAAGAATGTCTTAAAACTTGCAGTTTGGTTAATATTTTAAGGTATAATTATTATTATATCTCGGTTAACACTCATCGTTCACGTACACAAACTGTTTATATTTCTCATCTCTCATTAGTCTAATCTTTTTCAACCATAGCTTTATTCAGCAAAGATACGTAAAGCGAGGGAAATATAGAAGCATAAAACAGAGAAGATTTGTTTCCCCCTCAACACAGAATCTCAGCGTCATAGTGTGTCGATGTTGCACATTCCATTTCATAATTAAAAATACAACACTCCATGAATACTGAACTGATGGGTAAGGGGGAGAGGGAAAAGGGGTGTTCTCTCAGAGGTTTCCTGGAACAGGGAAGGCCAGGAGGAGGAGGAGGAGGAGAATTCCTGGGGCACTAATGGGGAAAGGGAGGGGGCAGCGATGTGAATTGGAGACGGATCGTTGGGTAGGGTAGGGATGGGATGGGGGATCGTTGGACAGAGTGGGTAAGGGAGAGGTGGATCATTAAATACGACCGGAATGGACGAAGTATGGATTGAGCAGGGATGGGATACGCAAGGGGGATTGGTTGGCCTAGTATGAGAAAGGTGGGAAGGTAGTTAGGCAGGGAAGCTGATACGTAGGGAGGAGTTTTAGGCAGGAAAAGAAAGGGGAAAGGTGATCCTGGGATATGGAGATGAATGGGTTGGGGTTAAATGCTCACTGAGCATTAAAAGGATTGGAAAGGCTAATTTGTAGGGACGGAATGAGAAAGGGGTTCGTGGCACGGAAGAGGGATAGGGCTCCTGGAAAAGGAACTAGAAGAAGGAATGAGATTTTAAAAACACATAAGGGAGGACGAAATGGAAGGGCGAAAGTGTCCATCGAGAGTGGGAAAGGAAGAAGGGATGGATAAGTAGTGGGAAGGGTTTGGGCATGTATGAACGAGAGGGAGAAGCAGTTGGGCCGGGACAATGCACGATAGGCAAGAAGCCGGAAGAAAAATGTGGAACAGAAACAAAAATGAAATATTAAGAACAATTTGAAATGGAACAACGAGACGTAGAGCTGTAGGTGCGTCACGTGACGCTGGACTGTAGATGTAAATAACTCACACGAAGATGTAAAAAAAACTCTCACGAATCTCACTCTCTCACGTGTGTGAGCTTCGGCCTCACTCGCAAGGGAACCATGGTTCGAGTCTCCCAGAGCCCAGGTGAATGTACTGCAGATGTATCACGTGGTTTAAAGTTCAATCAGTTATCGTATTCATATAATATGAGACCGTAGAGGCAGTCACTGTTTCCACATGGCGTAGAGGGTGGAAAAGTAAAATAGAAAGAACGAAACTGACAAAGTTAACAAAAATTGAAGCGGTAAAATCAACGAGTTATTTTTTTTAACGTGGCAACGGTGTCCTGACAGCAGCAATTTTCATGACTAAGAAAAAAACATTGGTACCAATGTTCTCCCATTCACTGCATGAAATGAATCCTAAAAAAAAATTGATCTCAATTTTAAACTGGGTCTGTGGTTTGTCCAAAAATAAATTCTCGAGTTTGGAGGTGTAGAGAGGCCCTTCAAGAGTCGTATCACCTGCCAAAGAGTGATGATTTATAGTCAAAAATGCAGTCACTTCTAAGGGATGAATGGAGGTTTCTGTTTTGTGTTTTTCTCCTTCTATTCCGAAAAAATATTTTCCGAAGTTTTAAAATGAGCTTTTAGCCACCAAAATTTTCTGCATCAACGTGTCTAAAAATGGTGGTGTATCTCGAGGTCAATTTGTGGTCGGCGTCCCAAGCCGACTTCAGTTATTTTATTCGTGAAACTAGTATTTTGAATGCAGACAATAAGTCACAATAACTGTAGCTGAAATATTAGACTTAATAGTCATGGACGGACCGAAGTGTCGTCACTTCCGTTATTATCAGATGTAAGGGTTGGATATTTTGCGTACTAAATCTTATTAGTGAAAGCAGTTAGTGAAACCCGGCAAAAGGTGTCCGTAGACTTTACTCACGTTCCTCTTACTGAATATATTTTAACTCGATATTCGCCTAGTAAAACAAAAATATGTTTTGATCACTTGCATAGATAATTAAGCTGCTTTTCATCGAACAACACAGAAAAAATCTTGACAAAAATTGGAAAGAGCAAAATTATTACGTAAGTTTAATAAAAACATAAAACATCAGAGAATATGAATCCCCGTGTTATCAAGAAACAATAAGGCTATAAGTGAAGGTACATTTCAAATCGACCCGCTTATATTATTTATGAAATCCCCTCATCAGTCAGTCACCAAAGAATTTAACTATGATTTTCTTTCAGAGATGCAGACTGTCAATGTTGTTGGCTGGAATACAGTTTTGCAGACTGCAATACAGCATTGCAGACTGCAATGCAGCACTGTAGACTGCAATACAGCATTGCAGACTGCAATACAGCATTGCAGACTGCAATACAGCATTGTAAACTGCAATACAATATTGTAGACTGCAATACAGTATTGTAGACTGCAACGGTGTGTTGTAGACACCCATTCAGTGTTGCAATCTTCGTCCCTTTTTGACTAAATTGCCTCAATATAACGTCCAATTGTTCCTTGTGCTTCAGTATCGTACTTTTTCAAGTGAATAGTGTGCTGAAAGTTATCTACCATTTAACAATAATTTATATAGAGAGAGATTTCAATATAAAAATTTATTTTATGCGAAATTGGTTTAACACAGACATATGTAGTAGTAATTAACATATGTTTTTATGTGGTTGTATATTCGCTTGATATATATATATATATATATATATATATATATATATATATATATATATATATATATATATATATATATATATATTGTGATATTGAAGATTCTTCGTTTGTAATTTACAATATTTTGCAACACACACAACACACACAGTCCCGTTAGACCCGTAGAGACTACAGCAACTAAACCACACGTCGCTGGAAGACAGAAGAGTTATGCAAGACATGATCACCACATACAAGATTCTCCGAGGAATTTATGGGGTAAATAAAAACAGTTTATTTAACATAAGAGGCACACGCACTATAGGACACAGATGGAAGAAGAGTAAATAAATGAGGCATAGACACATTAGAAATAATTTTTAGTGTCAGAATTGTTAACAAATGGTATGCATTATGAAGTAATGTGGTGAAGGCAGACTCCATACATACTTTCAAATGTAGATATGATAGAGCCCAATAGGCTCAAGAACCAGTACGCCAGTTAATTGACAGATGAAATGCGGGACCAGAGAGCCGAAGCTCAACCCCCGCAAGCACAACTAGAGGAGTACACACATACCCCGCACACTGTACACTCATTGATCTCACCTCCATATATAAAATATTCAGGCCTAATAAAATGGCGCAGTCTGAATCCCCCTTTGCTCGTAACCTGCACAGATAACTCCTGTATTTTATACGACCGTCATACACTAAGATTCATACACACAGATACACACACTTTTATCCACAACGTTTTAGAGTTTTACCCTAGAGAAAAATCAACGAACCTCTGACCGTGTATGGTTATCGACAGCAAAATGAACAAAGCGACTTCAGTGGAGGGTTTCGTTAATATGGAAGAATAGGACTCCTGGGAAGAGGAGAGGTACGACCCCGGAAAGAGGAAAGGCCCGACCATCGTACGAAGAGGTGTACGACTGTTGGGAAAGAAGTGATACGACCCTAGAAAAGGAGATGGTTATCCTCTGGGTGAGGAGAGGTACGACCACACGAGAGAGATGTGCAACCCCTTTTGAGAAGAGACGAGCTCGGAGATTCGCGGTAAAAGTTAAATTTATGGAAATAGAGAAGATTTCGTCGATATATTCGGCGCCTCGCGAGAATATTCACTAGTGTAACTCTGAGTTCAAGCTGAGAGTGGAATACCGTGTGTATTATTTATATTTATATATATATATTATATATTACATATATATATGTATATATATATATATATATATATATATGTATATATATATATATATATATATAAACACATACAAGCACAAGGGAGTGCTATGATTCTCGGTGATAATTTTATTTCAGCATAATATATTAACCGACAGAGCACATGTGATGCTGATTCTTATAAACATACTTTCACTTTCAGAATACTCACTCATATTTGTTTTTTCTAACACACGTTTATTTACATACACAGTTTATTAAACTGAACTTTTCATTTTCTTAAACCACTGTACCTCCTAGGTTAGGGGTCGAATCGTTAATATTGTGATATTATATGTGAGGACGAGGCAGTTTCTGGTTTCCCAAACTACTGTTGTGTGCAAACCAACTGTAGAAGGAATCGGCAGTTTCTGTCCACTGGCCTCAAGCTGTCCGCTGGCCACAAGCTGTCCGCTGGCCACAAGCTGTCCGCTAGCCTCAAGCTGTCCGCTGGCCTCAAGCTGTCCGCTGGCCACAAGCTGTCCGCTGGCCACAAGCTGTCCGCTGGCCTCAAGCTGTCCGCTGGCCTCAAGCTGTCCGCTGGCCACAAGCTGTCCGCTGGCCACAAGCTGTCCGCTGGTCACAAGCTGTCCGCTGGTCACAAGCTGTCCGCTGGCCTCAAGCTGTCCGCTGGCCACAAGCTGTCCGCTGGCCTCAAGCTGTCCGCTGGCCACAAGCTGTCCGCTGGCCACAAGCTGTCCGCTGGCCACAAGCTGTCCACTGGCCACAAGCTGTCTGCTGGCCTCAAGCTGTCCGCTGGCCTCAAGCTGTCCGCTAGCCTCAAGCTGTCCGCTAGCCTCAAGCTGTCCGCTGGCCTCAAGCTGTCCGCTGGCCACAAGCTGTCCGCTGGCCACAAGCTGTCCACTGGCCACAAGCTATCCACTGGCCACAAACTGTCCACTGGCCACAAACTGTCCACTGGCCATAAACTGTCCAATGTCCACAAGCTGTCCACTGGCCACAAACTGTCCACTGGCCACAAACTGTCCACTGGCCACAAACTGTCCACTGGACACAAGCTGTCCACAAGTTGTCCACTGTCCACAAGCTGTCCACTGTCCACAAGCTGTCCACTGGCCACAAGCTGTCCACTGGCCACAAGCTGTCCACTGTCCACAAGCTGTCCACTGTCCACAAGCTGTCCACAAGCTATCCACTGGCCACAAACTGTCCACTGGCCACAAACTGTCCACTGGCCACAAACTGTCCACTGGCCACAAACTGTCCACTGGCCACAAACTGTCCACTGGCCACAAACTGTCCACTGGCCACAAGCTGTCCACTGGCCACAAGCTGTCCACTGGCCACAAGCTGTCCACTGGCCACAAGCTGTCCACTGGCCACAAGCTGTCCACTGTCCACAAGCTGTCCACTGTCCACAAGCTGTCCACTGGCCACAAACTGTCCACTGGCCACAAACTGTCCACTGGACACAAACTGTCCACTGGCCACAAACTGTCCACTGGCCACAAACTGTCCACTGGCCACAAACTGTCCACTGGCCACAAACTGTCCACTGGCCACAAACTGTCCACTGTCCACAAGCTGTCCACTGGCCACAAACTGTCCACTGGACACAAACTGTCCACTGGCCACAAACTGTCCACTGGCCACAAACTGTCCACTGGCCACAAACTGTCCACTGGCCACAAACTGTCCACTGGCCAAGAGAGTCATTGTAAAAATCCCCAATAACTATTAACATCTTGCGAGCATCTTATCAACTTGTGTCACAACCTCTCAATATATTTTTTTATTTTTTGTAGACACTGGAGGCCTGGTCAGAGACCGGGCTCTGGGGACATCGATCCTCGATAGGTAGGTAGTTTCTGTTTTATATATACAGTGTCTGCCTTCAAAAATGTTAAATTTTTTGTCATAGATTTAGAAGTTAGATGTCAGTGTGATTTTGTGCGCTCCTACTAAATTTTATCTTCCTCCTCCACCTTCTCCTACTCCTCTTCCTTTTCCTATTTAATCCTCTCCTATCGCTTGTCCATTATTTTTTCCCTTCGGGTCCCCCTGTACCTCTCCTCTTCTCTTCCATTCCTCCCTTCTTTCACTTCTCCATTCCCCTCGGGTATCACTCATAAAAAGTCCCATTCCGTCCTTTTTACTTTGAGGCATGACTCCTGCTCCCACCCTATTCCTGCTCTCTCCTGTCTCCCCTTCCATTTCTTACACTCTGTTCTATTTACCCTCTACTCCCCTCAGCCTTCATTTTAACCCCCACTCCAAAACCTTTCCCTTTCTCACACACACCCCATCAACCTTTTTATCACCTATTTCTCAATCTCCCTCTCACCCCTTCCCTCAATCTCCCCTCTCACCCTTCTCTGAATCTTACCCTCCCCTTAGTCTCAACGTCCTCTATTCTCAACCTGGCACCATGTAAAATATCACCATCCCCAACCGTCCGCTCCCTTACCCCCCCACTTTCCCCTCGATTACCCTCCCTTCACCCTCCCCTCATCCTCCCTCTCCCCCGACCCAGGTGCGGAGGGTGTTTTAGTATGCATGGGATACGTTATATTCTTTTTGTCATTAAATATTCTTTACTGCAGAGAGACTGTGGAGCATCACGACCAAGTGTTGCACTGTACTGTTGCATTCTGCTCCATATTTTATTATTACTCTATTATTTGTAAGACGGAGAAGAGCCTGACCACGGCCGCCCCTTGTTTCTTTAACACGTTTTAGAGCTAATTTAACCAACTCTCTCTCTCTCTCTCTCTCTCTCTCTCTCTCTCACTCTCTCCTCTCACTCTCTCTCTCACTCTCTCTCTCTCTCTCTCTCTCTCTCTCACTCACACACGCAAACACACACACACACACAGTGGTGGAGGCTGACTCCGTACACAGTTTCAAGTGTAGATATGATAGAGCCCAATAGGCTCATTAATCTGTACACCTGTTGATTGACGGTTGAGAGGCGGGACCAAAGAGCCAGAGCTCAACCCCCGCAAGCACAACTAGGTGAGTACACACGCAAAAACACACGCAAACACACACACACTTCCGCCCAAATTCTGCGCCACTACAGTTTCTCGGCTGAATAAAAGTCCCTCTTGCAGAAGCCGGAAACAGTAAATTGGTGTAAATTATGTCCTGCAAAGTTCGTGACTGAGGTACGACTCTCCTCTCGCTTGTATATCGATCCAGGATACACTTGCCTTGTAATTTACATTAAGTTAAACACACACACACGCACACACACACACACACACACACACACACACACACACACACACACACACACACACACTCATAGCCTGGTGGATAGCGCGCAGGATTCGTAATTCTGTGGCGCGGGTTCGATTCCCGCACGAGGCAGAAACAAATGGGCAAAGTTTCTTTCACCCTGAATGCCCCTGTTACCTAGCAGTAAATAGGTACCTGGGAGTTAGTCAGCTGTCACGGGCTGCTTCCTGGGGTGGGTGTGTGTGTGTAAGTGGTGTGGAAAAAAAAATAGTTAGTAAATAGTTGATTGACAGTTGAGAGGCGGGCCGAAAGAGCAAAGCTCAACCCCCGTAAAAACACAACTAGTAAACACAACTAGTAAACACACACGCACACGCACACACACACACACACACACACACACACACACACACACACACACAGTACCTCCACTCAGAGACAAGGATATAGCAGGGTAGATCATTGCATGTGCTACACGTGAGAGAGATCACGGATACACCATGAAGAGAATTGGTTACTAGACTTTTGGCCACAAAAATACAATGACATGATAATGAATTCGTGAGGAAGAATTGTCCATCAGCAATATAAAATCGGGATAAATCGGTTCCCCGAGCCAGGAAAGAAGGATGTGGGAGTTAATATATCAGGGGAAATATATCGTGCAATTATAATGTTAACAGATTAAACAAAGACTGAAATGAACATGTACACAGAAAACTGCAAAAGTTATTGCGAAAGTGGAAGCTTTCAGGAAATTGTTAAAAGCCTGACAAGTTACCGAACACAAGAGAATACAACCAAACAAATAAATCAATTGCGTAGATGTAGCAGAAGAAGAGAGGAGAGAGCTGGAGAAACAGGATATGAACGAGTCCAAAGGCCTAAGAATAATTATACCATGGAAATTTACGAAAGCTGTTGTAAAGCCTTTATCAGAGTCTTGCGACCTAATTCAGTGCCTTACCAGTGAAGGTGATATCTACCTGTTATCAGGAACATAAGGAATGAAGTATCTGTATTCAAGAAAGACAGTACCTATGAACTACATGTACCTATGAACTACATGTTGGCAATAAAAATATCGATTACTTTTATATTTCCAAAAAGGATAAAATGTTAATCTCTCGTTAACAACTTAAAGGTTGTTGTTTTAAGAACATAACAAGTACATAAGAATATATGAAACTTTAGGTCTATTGGTCCATGCGAGGAAGCTCTCACACCCAATCAAACTCATCCAGATAGATGCCTAACCTTAGCTTGAAACAACCCAGCAAACACTAACAAATTTTCGGTGCAGGAAAAAATTGCCTTGAAAAATTTATTGAAGATATATCAAAAGATGACGCTAAGAAAGATGAAATGGCAGTGTTTGTCTTCAAGGATTTCCAGAAGACTTTTAGACACTCTTCTATTCACTAGACTCTTATCCGAGCTCGATTATATTATGGTACCCAGTGAATAAGAGAGTGAGGGGGAGAGGTTTCAGAGTGAAGGGAGAGGTTTCAGAGTGAAGGGAGAGGTTCCAGAGTTTAGGGAGAGGTTCCAGAGTTAAGGGAGAGGTTCCAGAGTTAAGGGAGAGGTTCCAGAGTTAAGGGAGAGGTTCCAGAGTTAAGGGAGAGGTTCCAGAGTTAAGGGAGAGGTTCCAGAGTTAAGGGAGAGGTTCCAGAGTTAAGGGAGAGGTTCCAGAGTTAAGGGAGAGGTTCCAGAGTTAAGGGACAGACGGCAAGTTAAAGAGTAGATATATCAGCTTAAAGGGAGAGCTGTCAGAGGGGATAAAAGAGCCCGAACAACATAGAAATCAGTATAATATTGCCAGAGCACTTTGATACACTTTAGGTCTGGTTTCAGAAATGGCTAATGGACTTTAAACCGACAAAAATGTTATGGAAAATAAGGATAAACCCTTAACAGGAAAAGAAGCATCTGTGAGTCAGTTCATCTCGTCACCTATACTAGTGCCTTCAACATTCATAAGAATTCGTGAACAAAACACACATTATGAGCGAGACCCATCCTACAATTTGCAACTGATGGGTGCAAGAACCTCTCGCTTAAGAAGCACAAAATCAAACTACAGAATGCCATGGGGATTATTCAGCGAGGACCATGCTTGGAGGATAAAACTATTAGTAGGTTTTTGGAAATGCAGCTCACTAAACTGGTGGATAGAAGACCTAAAGGAAACACCATTCCAGGAAACCATATTTTAGGTATTCATAGAAACCGCATTTAAGGTACAGAAACAGGTATTTTAGTTTCTAAGTGTCGCATTTTTTATATCAGATTTTAGAACCTCACATGAGTTAGAGAACCGATTGTTGTCAAGATAACAAGGTTGATGAATAGATCGTGGAGTCGACAGAGCAGCAGTTAAGTTTCTCGTATTCCAAGGTGAAGGAAACAGAGTCTAGTTGTCAAGAAAAAGATTCCCGCTAAGTGGAGAACTGGGAGAAACTTGAGGCCGCATCCAGTATTGAATAAAGAAATTCCGAAAAGTTTGGGAAGCCAATAGAGACTTGCGAATTTGCTAGCGAGAAATTCAAGGAAGGGAACTTGATTGCTAAATTTGGTTGCCGTGTTAAGGGGCAAGTGGTGGAAGCTTAGTGAATGGAGTCAGTGGACCTGAGAGAATTTTGGTGGGTCCAGCAAGTGGGCTAATGTTGAGAAGTATTCTCAAGTGTCGTTAAAACATCAAACGACTATCAAATTAATTTAGTAATATATCTCACAAGTGGAAATAGTACTGCTTTCTAGCAGCGGCTGGTCAGTATGAGCTGAATGACGTAATGCAACTTTAAAAGCTGGGTCGACCCACGACTTGAAGACCACGAAGTCGCAGATGGTGGGTGGGTGGGTGGGTGGGTGTGTGGGGGTGGGGGGGTGGGTGGGTGTGTGGGGGTGGGTGGGTGTGTGGGGGTGGGTGGGTGGGTGTGTGTGTGTGTGTGTGTGTGTGTGTGTGTGTGTGTGTGTGTGTGTGTGTGTGTGTGTGTGTGTGTGTGTGTTCGTTCCTGACTGTCAATCGTAATGGAATAGGGGGAAACTTTGGTTAATAATGAATTAGCCGCGAGGAATAAATTTACTGGCACAAGCAGATGGAAAACCTCATATCATATATGAAGTGGAATTATGTAAAAAATAGTTGAGGAGAAGGGGCTAGGAAGACTGCACAAAAGGTTTACATTGTGGGCGCAGATCGCCTGGGGAGTGCACATTAACTGCTACATGGGTAGGTTAGAGGATCTTCTTACCTATTATTTTGAGAGCGGTAGCAAGTTATTTTGAAGATAGGGTGTTCTGCGAGAGCGCTTTTAAGCGATATTTATGTGAATAGCTAAGTGTACCTTTATTCTAGGGTGTGTAAAGTGCTAAGTTTGTGTTGATGCGTAAGCAGCTAGTTAGAAGACTGATGAACACACGAGTTTATGGGAGAGGTTATGGGAGGATAGAGCTTGTATCTGTTCCTTTCGCCATTCTACTTCCTAGTACCTCTTTCTCCTTCTGTTTCTCTGCTTTCTTTGCTTTCTCTATTGCTATATTGCTTTATTTCTCTTACCTATGTCTACTGTTGCTCCCGATGCTTTTATTCCTGGTCCTCTATTTCCTCTTTATGTTTGAAATTATTCATTTGCTGCATTTTCTCTTTACCTCCACCTCTAATTTATCCTGTTTTATTCTTTTCCAATGTAAACAAGTGTCATTATTCTTGAAACTTAAATGTGTTTGGGGGAGAATGGGAGGGAGAGAGTGTCATACCATATTTCCTGCATGTCTAACTGTTGGTCGATTAATATAAGGATCCTGAACCTCCACGTGACAAGATGCATTTGTCTCAAAAGTTTTGCATTGAATTAGCTTCAACTATTTATCCCTCTACCTCAACCATTGCTCACTACACTCCACTTGAGAATAGTTCTCAACATTAGCCCTCTTGCTAGACCCACCCAAATTCTCTCAGGTCCAAAGACGTGCGTCGAAATAAGTCATTCTTGAGACGCAGTGGTAACACATCGCTCCGCAAATGATTTTGTCTGAGATGGAGTCCTAGCCAAGCAGCGTTGACTAGAAACGAATCCTTGACTGTTTGGCATTATTCACCAAGCAGTAATTTGGAGACATGAATGTACACCAATTCGCAGGTTATGTTCTAAAGTAAAGTAGTAGGTAATGTTTAACTTGAGCTATGGGAAGGGGAAAGCTTTAATTAAGCCTGCTAACAGGAGTCAAATGTCGTCTACTGTACCAACCTGTGATAAAATGCATCCCAGTGACTAACAGGTGCCTCTGGCTTCCATCCGTTGTATTGTTTGTAACTCAATAATTAAATTTGCATTCAATCCTATTTCAAGGGAGATTATTTTTTTTAATTAATTCATACTCAACAGGAGTTCCAACCTACTGTTGTAACTTCACAGGTACCCGGCATTAAGGATTATATATATATATATATATATATATATATATATATATATATATATATATATATATATATATATATATCAAACATAAAGAGGAAATAGAGGACCAGGAATAAAAGCATCGGGAGCAACAGTAGACATAGGTAAGAGAAATAAAGCAATATAGCAATAGAGAAAGCAAAGAAAGCAGAGAAACAGAAGGAGAAAGAGGTACTAGGAAGTAGAATGGCGAAAGGAACAGATACAAGCTCTATCCTCCCATAACCTCTCCCATAAACTCGTGTGTTCATCAGTCTTCTAACTAGCTGCTTACGCATCAACACAAACTTAGCACTTTACACACCCTAGAATAAAGGTACACTTAGCTATTCATATAAGTATCGCTTAAAAGCGCTCTCGCAGAACACCCTACCTTCAAAATAACTTGCTACCGCTCTCAAAATAATAGGTAAGAAGATCCTCTAACCTACCCATGTAGCAGTTAATGTGCACTCCCCAGGCGATCTGCGCCCACAATGTAAACCTTTTGTGCAGTCTTCCTAGCCCCTTCTCCTCAACTATTTTTTACATAATTCCACTTCATATATGATATGAGGTTTTCCATCTGCTTGTGCCAGTAAATTTATTCCTCGCGGCTAATTCATTATTAACCAAAGTTTCCCCCTATTCCATTACGATTGACAGTCAGGAACGAACACACACACACACACACACACACACACACACACACACACACACACACACACACACACACCCACCCACCCACCCCCACACAATCCACACACACCCCACCCACCCCCACACACCCACCCCCACACACCCACCCACCCCCACACACCCACCCACCCCCCCACCCCCACACACCCACCCACCCACCCACCCACCATCTGCGACTTCGTGGTCTTCAAGTCGTGGGTCGACCCAGCTTTTAAAGTTGCATTACGTCATTCAGCTCATACTGACCAGCCGCTGCTAGAAAACAGTACTATTTCCACTTGTGAGATATATTGCTAAATTAATTTGATAGTCGTTTGATGTTTTAACGACACTTGAGAATACTTCTCAACATTAGCCCACTTGCTGGACCCACCAAAATTCTCTCAGGTCCACTGACTCCATTCACTAAGCTTCCACCACTTGCCCCTTAACACGGCAACCAAATTTAGCAATCAAGTTCCCTTCCTTGAATTTCTCGCTAGCAAATTCGCAAGTCTCTATTGGCTTCCCAAACTTTTCGGAATTTCTTTATTCAATACTGGATGCGGCCTCAAGTTTCTCCCAGTTCTCCACTTAGCGGGAATCTTTTTCTTGACAACTAGACTCTGTTTCCTTCACCTTGGAATACGAGAAACTTAACTGCTGCTCTGTCGACTCCACGATCTATTCATCAACCTTGTTATCTTCACAACAATCGGTTCTCTAACTCATGTGAGGTTCTAAATGCAGGCGATGAGTCACAATAACGTGGCTGAAGTATGTTGACCAGACCACACACTAGAAGCTGAAGGGACGACGACGTTTCGGTCCGTCCTGGACCATTCTCAAGTCGATTAAGTCGAATCGATCGACTTGAGAATGGTCCAGGACGGACCGAAACGTCGTCGTCCCTTCAACTTCTAGTGTGTGGTCTGGTCAACGAGGTTCTAAAAACTGATATAAAAAATGCGACACTTAGAAACTAAAATACCTGTTTCTGTACCTTAAATGCGGTTTCTATGAATACCTAAAATATGGTTTCCTGGAATGGTGTTTCCTTTAGGTCTTCTATCCACCAGTTTAGTGAGCTGCATTTCCAAAAACCTACTAATAGTTTTATCCTCCAAGCATGGTCCTCGCTGAATAATCCCCATGGCATTCTGTAGTTTGATTTTGTGTATATATATATATATATATATATATATATATATATATATATATGTGGCTTTACAAGAATGTAAAATCATCATCATTACGACGTATTATATTTCTGTGTATTCTCTTAACCCCCTGTAACTTCTTGTACATAATTAAATAAATAAATATCATACCCACACATTAGTTTCAATAACATTATACTTCGAGTCAACTGCTTCTCCACGATCTCATTATGTCCATTATCGCACTAATAATGTTATCACGTGCAATATTCACTTCCTATGATTATAGAATTATCAGTTATCACCTGATGAGAACACAAATTATCATCTTTTTTAGCTAATTCAAAATTTTCAACAAAATGTTCCAACTTTAAGAGACCTTTTTATTGATATAATCTTGCTGAATGCTCTCCTGATCTGACAGGGATAAATTAGGGTAATTAATGTCCTTTGTGGTAATAATCACTTTAGAAATCTAATTTAGCCCCCATCCCTGAATTAATCCTTGTTATTCCTAGGTCCTTTTTTTATCTGTTTTTGTGCTTTAAGATACAAATTCGATTTTTAGTTCATCCGACTTCCATACCCCTTGCGTTATTTTCGCATTAGAAGTCATTATGCATATGCCTGTCATCCTTGAGACTCTGAAGCGCAATTGGCTACGTTGCTGACATATTTACTTAATAGTACTTTGTTCACTGGATAAAGCGTGAACAAAGAAAACGTACATAAGTGAACATTCAAAACCTTACGCACAAATGACTTATTTAAATATACTGAATCGTGGATTTATTTTTTTAATTACAACGATAGGGTAAAAATTTCAGCGAAAAGTGTTGTCCTGCGCAGATTTAGTTACGTGATATAATGTATTTTTGGGGGCAATAATCGATAAACATGTAGAACCTAAAGCCTATTTTATATTTGTTGAATAACTGTATTACACATCAAGCGGTGAATATTTAGAGAAAAGGGGAGGAGAGAGAGGAGAGGGAGAGAAAGGAAGAGAGAAGGGAACAGAGGGGGATGATAAAAGTGAGAAGAGGAGAGAAAAGAAGAGACGAAGAGAGCCGCTCAGAGAAAGGGAGGAGAGAAAAGAGAAGGAGATAGTGAAAAAGAAGGGAAGAGAGAAAGTAGGAGGAGGGGGAAGGGGGGAGGGAGGGGAAGAAAGAAAGAAAGAAAGAAAAAGAAAGAAAGAAAAAGAAAGAAAAAGAAAGAAAGAAAGAAAGAAAGAAAGAAAGAAAGAAAGAAAGAAAGAAAGAAAGAAAGAAAGAAAGAAAGAAAGAAAGAAAGAGAGAAAGAAAGAAAGAGAGAAAGAGAGAAAGAAAGAAAGAAAGAGAGAAAGAAAGAAAGAGAGAAGAGAGAGAGAGAGAGAGAGAGAGAGAGAGAGAGAGAGAGAGAGAGAGAGAGAGAGAGAGAGAGAGAGAGAAGAGAGAGAGAGAAAGAAAGGGTGAGAACGGAACATCAAGTCCCACACTAAGGCACACCACAAACACCACCCACTGTTATGATCTACCCACCACGCATTACTTCCAGGGTTTCCCACAACAGTTTCTGATCGGAACAGAAAATCATGGTTTCTGGCTTTGACCATTGGTCTTATTCAACGGGAATTATCAAGGCAATGTCAACTATTAACTTGTACATCGGAATGAAGGCAAAAAGTAGTGGCATAATATATTGAGAGGGGGAAATGCTCCTATCTATATATATATATATTCCAATATATATTCGAAAATATATTCGTTAACTTTGAGTAATGAAACCTCATCCCTTCAAAATATATAAATTGTATCCTCTGAAACATTTGTGAGCGCCGAATCAAGACTTTGATAACAAGTTTGGTATATATTTTCTGTAAAAAGAGGACATTTTCACCACGACAAAGTGTTTGTCGTGGTGTCAAACGTTGTTTAACACAATTGTAGGACGAGACCCCGGACAGCAATGAAGGTTGTAACATATTTCTCTTTGGCAGAATATACTTCGCTGTTATAAGCCAAGTGCCAGATTCACGAAGCAGTTACGCAAGCACTTACGAACCTGTACATCGTTTCTCAATCTTTGGCGGCTTTGTTTACAATTATTCAACACTTAATGAACTCCGAAGTATCAGGAGGCTGTTTATAACAATATCAACAGTTGACTGGGAAGTTTTCATGCTTGTAAACTATTTAATAAATGTAAGCTGTCAAAGATTGAGGAATGATGTACACGTTCGTAAATACTCGCGTAACTGCTTCGTGAATCAGGTCCCTTATCCCGACCCTCATCTGCGCCCCCTTCCACCGGTGCTGCGGTTCTACACAGAACCTACATCCTGCAGCTAATGGGAATGATAATAAGGGAGGCGAAAGGATTATTTCGGGTCTCGATGAACACGAACAGAAGGATACAGAATATACAAGAGACATGAGATTGAAAAACAACTACCTTGAAGGCATCATTGAGAAGACAGTTAATAGTTATTCTAACTATTAGAATAGTTCACATGAAATAACTTACAATAGACAGTTAATAGACGTTTCAATAGTTATGACATTCAATTCGAAAATCAAAACGTTAATCAGTGTTTATGGCCTATGAAATAACAAAAATATTTAAATCTTAATAATGTATTATTATAAGAAAGATAAACTAGTGTTATGAAATAAATTGATATGTCATTGTTTTCATACAAACAATATAACATGCACATGGTCTAATATATTTTAGAGAACAATAAAATAGTGAACAAAACTAATTAATAACTAAACAGTGGATCATATAATCCCATAAAGATTAATACATTCATAAATATTATATTATATATATATATATATATATATATATATATATATATATATATATATATATATATATATATGCAGAACCAGACACTAAAAAATAAAAAAAATTGCATGACATCAGTGGCAATTCCATAATACTTTGGTATTTACACATTTTAAACTTTCCAAGTTTACCTGATACATTAAGTGAAAAGCATTTATCGTGCTATTTGCAAGAGGATTTTCCATCCCTAATTGGAAAATGGGATCAAATGTTCTGATAAATTATATTTATTAAGCAACATTATTTTTCGCAGGTTACTTGTAAAAGTCAATTGCATCAGCATGCCATTGATGATTACATGGGTGTTGTCAACATGTGTTACATGAGAAATGTATGAATAGTTAGTAAAGTTGTGGCATGATTGACGTGTCAGTAAAGTTATGACCTCACCCGTTATTTCGTGTCAATAAAGTCATGACACGTATCAACAAAGTTATGATCCTCACCCGTTATTCACGTGTCAGTAAAGTTACCAATAATGCTTTTCTGCAGCTGGTACCTCTGTTACAGCTGCTGAAAACAAGTGTTGCTGCAGCAACCCTTGTATTCAGCAGCTGCATTTGTTTCCCCCACTTACCCAATTTTTTAAGCTTCTAACTTTGCACTATTAATGTTCATTATATTTGTATTTCTCCTTCCAACTTAACTTCCAGACAGAGACATCACGTCTGTGACGCTGTTTCTTTTGGTGCAGAAGTTGCAGTTGTGTCATAATTTTTGTTACGTGGAAAAAACATTTCTTTCTGCGATATATGATCTAATAATACGTTTTATTTTTAAATATTTTGGTATTGCATTATTGCGATTATTGGGATTATTGGGTTAGATTTGGAGTTATACTTACTCCTGGATATTTTACTGGAGTTTATTATTTAATAAAAAACAAACTGCAGTTTTTCAGTGGGTGGCTGGCCTAGTGTACAGTCTTTCTAATCTTACGCGGCCTTCCTCTCTTTTTATCATCTTACACCAACTGGTATTGAATTCCACGAGCTATTTAATTGCCCAACCACTTGGGTTGGACGGTAGAGCAACGGCCTCGATTTATGTAGGTCGCCGTCCAATCCCCGACCATCCAAGAGGTTAGGCACCATTCCTTCCCTCCATCCTATCCCAAATTCTTAGTCATCTATTCCTTCCAAGTGCTACATAACCGTAATGGCTTGGCGCTTTCTCCTGATAATTTATTTACCTTAACTCACTTCTGTTAGGTACATTCTCACTCAGTTCACTGTTCTTGCTTACTCTAAGATTTCTCAAGTTCTTAATGTCTAGATATATGCATTCTGTTCATCGTTTTATGCCCTGCTTTGTCAATTTATTCTTTTTCAAATCCTGTTTAGACTTTTGTCTGTATATATGTGTGCGTGCGTGCACGTGTGTGTGTGTGTGTGTGTGTGTGTGTGTGTGTGTGTGTGTGTGTGTACGTAGCTTCAGTCGTCAATGTTTGCATGGCGTTCATGAAGATTGAAAAATTATATTATCTCCTGAGCCATACATTGGTACCAAATACATAATAATAATAATAATAATAATAATAATATAACGTATCGATATGTTACATGAAATAAGCGAAAATAAGGATTTAAAACATTATTGAAACAAAACACAAAAATTATCTACACATTTCAACTCCAAGAATGAAGCAAAATCTGTGGGAGGAGATTAGTTTACGCAATACGAGGCGAGTTATGTGGGTTTAGCCAATATGAAACTTACTGCTCAAAATGTTCCCCCAATCTGTCGTTCAGGACTTACCCACCTTTGTATTGCTCGCTACTCAAAATGTTCCCCCCAATCTGTCGTTCAGGACTTACCCACCTTTGTATTGCTCGCTACTCAAAATGTTCCCCCCAATCTGTCGTTCAGGACTTACCCACCTTTGTATTGCTCGCTACTCAAAATGTTCCCCCCAATCTGTCGTTCAGGACTTACCCACCTTTGTATTGCTCGCTACTCAAAATGTTCCCCCCAATCTGTCGTTCAGGACTTACCCACCTTTGTATTGCTCGCTACTCAAAATGTCCCCCCAATCTGTCGTTCAGGACTTACCCACCTTTGTATTGCTCGCTAGTTCATTTTGGCCAACAGTGGCATGAAAACACTAATGTCAAAATCCCATGGCAGCTAACTTAATCCCTGGATGGTAGTCAAGGTATGGGAAACATCCCAATGAGATCAAGATATCAGAATCATTCTGGGTTACTTAATGTACTGAATGCCATAAACACTGACATTTACTGACGCCAGCAGACGTTCGTATGCCAGCTACAACACAAACACCTATCTAAACATGAAGTCCGTTTGAAAATATATATATTAGGAAATACATCGAGTACAGACGCCAGAGATTGGACAATACTTTTTGTAATACATAAAATCGTGTGATTCTTACTTTGTAATAACAATCTTAAGAGCAAGATGATAGAGTTCAATCTTACAGACTCTCTTATATAAAGATTGAAACGACTTGCAAAGCAAGGAAAGATTTCTCGTCATTACAAGCCCTGAAATTTAGAACTATCCCTTTTATGAGTATAACAGATCCGTCAAGATGGAAAAATGCTCTTAAAGTAGAATGGCAAAACTGCAGAATCTAGCAGAGAGAAGTCCCATGGGCTGAATAATCGACATTACACTTCCTATTCCAAAAACCATGGAAACATCATAGACTTGCAGCCAGCTCCTCCCTCCACCAATCCCAACTATCGCTCTAATTTTTTGTCTATGAGAACAGTTAAGGAAGACGGGTTAAAGTCGGAGTGACACAGCGGTAGTGAGATGCTAAACTTTCCCTGGTGTGGGAATAGTGTGATATCCATTCTGCAGGCCACCTAGAAGACTACCTTCTACCACATTGTGCTTTGTATTCTTAAGAGATATGAACGATGAAACACAGTTTAATGATTGCTTTAGTGTTCAGGGAAAGTATCTCCATATGCCGAGTATGCCATTGTGAAATGACGGAGAGAAAGAGCATTGTAATGCACCATTAAATGAAATCTAAAATGAACCAAAAACTCTGCCGTTTGTCGAAACTTCTTACTCATAGGGCCCACGAGGTTATCTTCTAGAGACTCCAGCAATGTGCTCAGCGGGTATCATGGTCACAGCCCCAGGATAACCCACCCTTACATTTGGTCTCAGAACGGTGGAAAAAAAACGATGTCTTATCATTTTGTTCTAGTTTCCAAACTAACATTGACCATAATAAGTTAAATGTCGGCTTAACCGATATTTTCGGATATAACCTACATCCGAAAAATAGGTTTTTAATACATTTATACTTATATTGGGTCTTACCGTCACTTTCAATAATAATAATAACAACAACAATAAAAGCTATAATATATAGTGAATATTCCGCAAATCGACTTTGGTGTACAACAGAAATAAATTCAAATAAATTATGACGTTTCAACTCACGGAAAAATGAATTGGGTGCTTAAGATCTACGAGGAGGAGGAGGCGAAGTTAATTTAAACTCCACTGGGGATCTGCCTTGCATGTTTAGTGGTGAGCTGAGTGGGTTGGGCTGGTGGTCCCCACCAGGAGTGGTGGAGTAAGGGGGTCCCACCTACAGCAGGGGTGAAGGAGTAAGGGGGCACCAGGTCCCACCTGCTCCAAGGGGGAAGGAGTTAAAGGGCCCAAGATCCCACCTACACCACCACACCTGAGGTGCCAGGCGGTGATGAATGGCCTCTCACACCCAGAGTGATGGTACTCGATCCTCCGACACACGACGCTACACCCAAGATTTGTTTTAAATCTTCCAGCAAGAGAAGCTCGTCACCTGGCAATCGTTACAGAACCATCGTGCTGTTAATCACTTTTAGGTAATTATGCTTGATTATTTGCGAAAAAAAACAAGGACAATTGAAATCCCTCTTTAGAAAACTGAAAATGATACCACTGTTTTTTTTGTCTCTTAATTTTTATATATATTTTTTGTCGTCAGTAAAACAGAAAATGTGGGAGGTCGTTCATCAATTTTTTGGAGTCCTTTCACAACAGCATCTGGAGTGGCCAGAAACGCTGACATCAATTCCAATGACCAAATGAATCATCCTATCTGACAAATGTAAAAATTTGGATAGCACACCCAAGCAATTCAGTTTTTCTTTACTTTTCTCTTCACAATATACCAGTCACTACAATTTTTAATCGCAATATGGAATGGAAAAAGTGTAGAATGATGTAGAAAATTTATTAAATTTGGACATATTTTAGAGGTTTCATGTCTAAATTATGGATTTTGTTGTCAATTAAATTGTGGATGAACAATGCAGAGATTGTTTATGGTGATAATTGAACACTTATCCTGTTCACGAGTAATCATATATATTTACTTAAGTATTCAATGCAGGGTATTACTCAATTGATGATTATCATCGTTCTTGTTGATCATGATTACGCATGATTCATGTTTAGCTTTTGTCAAAATATTTAAAATTAAGCAAATCTCTGAGTTTGTTTTGATTAAAACTTAAAAGACTGATTGGGCTTTGTTCTAAATCTTGTGGGATTGGAGACAGCTATAACTAGGAGGGAAGGGAGTTATCAGGGGACAATGCCAAGCCATTACGACTAATTTAGCACTGGGAAGGGGTCAGGATAAGGTTTTGGGATGGGACGGGGGGAAGGAATGGTGCCCAACCACTTGGCCTGTCGGCAATTGAACGCCGACCTGCATAAAGCGAGACCGTTGCTCTACCGTCCAGCCCAAATGGTTGGGTAGCTATAACTAGAAGAAAAAAACTAAAAACTGTAGCTTTCTTTCTCTGACCCAAGTTGAGGTACAGACATTTTGTAACGAGAAAATTGAAATTTATTCAGCTTTCAGCAGATCATTCTCAGACTTTCACATTTCAACTGGATATTGAATGGAAAGCCGATGTGTGTTATGGATTTGGAGTTGAGGTCACATGCTGGAGGCTTATGCTGGGCATCTTATCTGACCCGGACTTTTTAATTAAGATTATCTTCTCAAAAGTTTAGTTTTCCCACTGAAGGTGGTCTAAACATTGACGCCAAAATAAACAGTTTTATATCTTAGACTTTAATGGCCCATGCTAGGTTAAATTTGATTTAATCCTTTGAAATCTAAAAATAGTGTTTTGTGTGTATTTACTATTTATTTGCTATTTGTGTCTGCAAAATCGAGCTATTAGCTCTTGGACCCCGCCTTTCTAATCAATCTACTACATATATTTCTCTCTAACTCTCTTATGTGTATGTGTGAGCGTGTGTGGGTGGGTGGGTGTGTGTATGTGAGCGTGTGTGGGTGTGTGTGTGTATGTGAGCGTGTGTGGGTGGGTGTGTGTATGTGAGCGTGTGTGGGTGGGTGTGTGTATGTGAGCGTGTGTGGGTGGGTGTGTGAATGTGAGCGTGTGTGGGTGGGTGTGTGTATGTGAGCGTGTGTGGGTGGGTGTGTGTATGTGAGCGTGTGTGGGTGGGTGGGTGTATGTTTGTGAGCGTGTGTGGGTGTGTGTGTGTATGTGAGCGTGTGTGGGTGGGTGTGTGTATGTGAGCGTGTGTGGGTGTGTGTGTGTATGTGAGCGTGTGTGGGTGGGTGTGTGTATGTGAGCGTGTGTGGGTGGGTGTGTGTATGTGAGCGTGTGTGGGTGGGTGTATGTTTGTGAGCGTGTGGGGGTGGGTGGGTGGGTGTATGTGAGCGTGTGTGGGTGGGTGTGTGTATGTGAGCGTGTGTGGGTGTGTGTGTGTATGTGAGCGTGTGTGGGTGTGTGTGTGTATGTGAGCGTGTGTGGGTGGGTGTGTGTATGTGAGCGTGGGTGGGTGGGTGTATGTGAGCGTGTGTGGGTGGGTGTATGTTTGTGAGCGTGTGTGGGTGGGTGTATGTTTGTGAGCGTGTGTGGGTGGGTGGGTGGGTGTATGTTTGTGAGCGTGTGTGGGTGGGTGGGTGTGTGTGAGCGTGTGTGGGTGGGTGGGTGTATGTTTGTGAGCGTGTGTGGGTGGGTGGGTGTATGTTTGTGAGCGTGTGTGGGTGGGTGGGTGTATGTTTGTGAGCGTGTGTGGGTGGGTGGATGTGTGTGAGCGTGTGTGGGTGGGTGTGTGTGAGCGTGTGTGGGTGGGTGGGTGTGTGTATGTGAGCGTGTGTGGGTGGGTGGGTGTGTTTATGTGAGCGTGTGTGGGTGGGTGGGTGGGTGTATGTGAGCGTGTGTGGGTGGGTGGGTGTGTTTATGTGAGCGTGTGTGAGTGGGTGGGTGTGTTTATGTGAGCGTGTGTGGGTGGGTGGGTGGGTGTATGTGAGCGTGTGTGGGTGGGTGTATGTGAGCGTGTGTGGGTGGGTGTGTGTATGTGAGCGTGTGTGGGTGGGTGTATGTTTGTGAGCGTGTGTGGGTGGGTGGGTGTGTGTATGTGAGCGTGTGTAGGTGGGTGTGTGTATGTGAGCGTGTGTGGGTGGGTGGGTGTATGTTTGTGAGCGTGTGTGGGTGGGTGGGTGTATGTTTGTGAGCGTGTGTGGGTGGGTGGGTGTATGTTTGTGAGCGTGTGTGGGTGGGTGGGTGTATGTTTGTGAGCGTGTGTGGGTGGGTGGGTGTATGTTTGTGAGCGTGTGTGGGTGGGTGGGTGTATGTTTGTGAGCGTGTGTGGGTGGGTGGGTGTATGTTTGTGAGCGTGTGTGGGTGGGTGGGTGGGTGTGTGTATGTGAGCGTGTGTGGGTGGGTGGGTGGGTGGCTGGGTGTGTGTATGTGAGCGTGTGTGGGTGGGTGGGTGGGTGGCTGGGTGTGTGTATGTGAGCGTGTGTGGGTGGGTGGGTGGGTGTGTGTGTGTATGTGAGCGTGTGTGGGTGGGTGTATGTGAGCGTGTGTGGGTGGGTGGGTGGGTGTGTGTATGTGAGCGTGTGTGGGTGGGTGGGTGGGTGTACGTTTGTGAGCGTGCGTGCGTATGTAATAGAATGTGTGTATTTGTGTGTTGCTATGAATCTTCCTCCGTACCGCATCCCTCCATCAGGAAAAAGAAATTATTTTGTGTTTCCCCGCTTGGTAAAAATAAATCTTTATTCGAAACTTTGCTTCACCCGTTGTAACTAATATTTTTTTTTTTTTAGATTTTTGTCTTCATAGCTTTATCGCTGTTTCAATAGTATTTATATAAAAAATATCCCGCCATGATATATTTTGCTTGCAGCATACTGCGAATATTTTTCACATTGTATTTTTTTTTAAATACTGGTATTCGAACAATTATTTATAATTTAAATCAATATATATGATATTCCTAAACAATTTTTTTCTATATACGCTTCTTTTAGCTCAACAATAAAAGTGTGAGGTAAGAAATAACATGATTTACTTTTTTTTACCAATATAATCTCAATAAGATTGCTCTCCCATGAGTTTTTCCGAGTGAATATAAAAAGACATGAGCCATAGGTACAAGGTTGGCCTTCTACAGACTGTCTTCCTTTAGGCATGTTGAAGACTGCTTCCCTTGAGGCATCCAGGAGACTGTCTCCCTTGCATCTGATAAAACTAATAATATATTCAGGCATCCTTTATACAAGACTGAAATTCAGTACATAATCTCAACGTTGGCTGTTTAATTGCAAAAAGTCAAGCCACCCCGAGTCTAAATTCACCATAAAGAGATATTTTCTCCCTTTGTGTACAGAGATCACCGTTGATAATACACAGAGTTGTTAATAAAGATATTAATAAATTAACATATAACCATCTCGTAAGAAACGCTTGGCTACCTGCTACCGTCAACGTTTACTCTTAAAATGAAGAAGTACTCTCGCTTGCTCTTGTAATATTTCAAGAGTCTTCACAAGTCAATTCCACCAACATTCTGGAAAAAAAATAAAGTTTTGGCATAAATCGTATCAGTCCTTTCATTTGTGTCCATTGTTACCCTGATATATATACTGAGATTAACCCACATTATTTTTTACTGAAAAAAATATTAAAAAATCAATGCTTAGGTCATACTGAATACTAAAGATATCAGGTGATTGCGTGTTCTGTTCAAGAGACCTATTGGAGCGTGTATACAAATCGTCGGATGATCCGACTGAGCCTTGATTTTATTTTCATATTATATATCGGTCGTTATATTACCGGATTCGTGGTTGGAGTTCAGACGTCTACCGGGTTTCATTCAAAATTAAACGCAGAAATGTCTTTAATTCCTCGGATACAAGGAAATGACTTGTAACTACGAGACAGGAGGTTAATAACTCCTAGGACGGTAACGAGGCTGTAACGGATACGTAGTTGATGTTCAAGTTCAAGTATGTTTACCGAGACAAGATAGAAATACATCTTTACACACACAGATCACACTGACGTGATGCATCAAATGAACAAATCGATCAAATCGAACAAATCAATGAACGTAGCTCAGTCGATTAAGGCAGTGTTTGGGATGCTCCCGGACGCAGGTTCGAATCCTCGTCACGGCCCTTGTGGATTTGTTCATTTTAAGAAATACATCTCAAAGGGATAGAGTAGCACAGGCTATTTCTACTCCCCCCCCCCCCCTATAGTTGATGTTATCGTGACAGATGTATGGGGCTCTATACCACTACGGAGCACCATATAAATAATTCTGGCCTCTATAGCACCACTTCGAGGAACCATACAAGTACCTATCCATGACTTCGTAAGGAAAGGAAAAGACGAGTGCGATTAAGAGGAGGTTCGGAGAAATATCAGAGTGTTTCAAAAGACTTGAAGCAGATACCAAGAATAATCTGCAACAAGACGAATGGAACAGAAAAAGAGTGAAGAAGCATAAAGACCATTCTTAGTCTTTAATCCCGGCGTACCACAAGAGAATGCAATATTTTTCGGTGTTTTTTTTTTTGTTTTCGATTTCCCTCTCTTCCCCCTTTCTATATATATATTTTTTATTTTCTCTCCCCTTTTCAGTTCTCCCGAGAATGCTTCGTCTAACTTTGTTGGTACATCTCTCTTCTTTCTCCTCAGCTGACCTTGCTCCTCACTTCTGCTCCTTTTCCATACCGTAACTTCTGTTTGTACTTGTTCGGTGGACCTGATAATCTGCTTTCACGTTCAATATGTTTATTTCCTCTTCTCTCTTCCTTATTTAGAACTCTTCTCCTTTGCTCTACACCTACTAACATTCATTCTTCTCCACTACCAATTCCCACCTTTACCATTGTCTCTCTTCTACCTCCTCCCATCTACACACCTGTCTTTCCTTTATGTCCTCCTATACACGTGTCATTCCTTAGTCTCCTCCACACCCACCTATACATCTGCTCCTTCCTCAGAGCGAATCAGGGAGCAGAAGAAGCCAGTGAGGAAAAGTTGGAGAGGAGAAGGAGGTATATCTTTCGCCTCTTCCGCCTTCCCAAGACTCCCTCCCTCCAAGACATCCCTCATCTCTGCACCCTCTCCCGCAGTCTCATTTATTATTTAGCAGGACCTCACTACCTCACACAGGAACCTCTTATTCATCTGGCTCTTCATCTTGCTTCTGGGTGGTGGTAGAGGGTCTTCATTTTTGTCTGTTTATCTCGAATTTTATGTTTACTATATCTCCCTGCCTCCCCCTCTCTCCTCTCTCCCTCTCTCCCCCCCTCCCTCTCCCTCTCCCCCTCCCTCCCTCCCTCCCTCTCTCCCTCTCTCCCTCCCTCCCTCCCTCTCTCCCTCCCTCCCTCTCTCTCTCTCTCTCTCTCTCCCTCCCTCCCTCTCTCCCTCCCTCCCTCCCTCTCTCCCTCCCTCCCTCCCTCCCTCTCTCCCTCCCTCCCTCCCTCTCTCTCCCTCCCTCTCTCTCTCTCTCTCCCTCCCTCTCTCTCTCTCTCTCCCTCCCTCCCTCCCTCTCTCTCCCTCCCTCCCTCTCTCTCTCTCCCTCCCCTCCCCCTCCCTCCCTCCCCCTCTCTCCCTCTCTCTCCCTCCCTCCTTCTCCCTCCTTCCCTTCCACGTTCATTATTTCATGCTAGAGATGGTGAGTAAAAGTTTGTGTGGCAGCTGATACTAAATATAGGTTTAGAAGGAAGATCAAACAACATTCTTCTGCAAACAAGAAAAATCTTCAAACATGAGTGTGTCAGCGAGTGTAGGAATTCCAATAGCTACAGTGTTTTGATGGGAAGTGCACACAAATAGGTAACTGGTATCAAGAGAACGCAATTGATCCACTGAACTGATTACAAGTGACTGCCTCAACCATCAGTTAAGTGAAAGACGATCTTCTGACAGCCCGAATTTCAAATCCATGATGAGAGCCTCTGAATATCAGCAGCAATAACCGGGTCAAAATTACTGTAGGGAGATTCATAAGAGAATGAGGTTGATCGGAGCCGGTCGGCCGAGCGGACAGCACGCGGGACTTGTGATCCTGTGGTCCTGGGTTCGATCCCAGGCGCCGGCGAGAAACAATGGGCAGAGTTTCTTTCACCCTATGCCCCTGTTACCTAGCAGTAAATAGGTACCTGGGTGTTAGCCAGCTGTCACGGGCTGCTTCCTGGGGGTGGAGGCCTGGTCGAGGACCGGGCCGCGGGGACACTAAAAAGCCCCGAAATCATCTCAAGATAACCTCAAGATAAACTCAAGATCGCTTTCTTCAACACTTTACACAGACAATAACGAGACAAGATCTCAGACAACTCAACTCTCAGACAAGATCAGCTCAAGACAGTTCCTCGTGTTTGTTTACTAACCAGCCAATTACCTCGCAGCTGTTCGTCTCATTACCCTCTTGGTCCTCCTTCAGGGACGAGAAGAGCAGACTATTAGGATATAATTCACTCATGTGCCTTACGCTTCGCTACAGTTCTAACATGACCAATTATATCGTACCATCAGCCAAGTCGTTCAATGTGTGTGTATATACATATAGTGGGATAGAGAGAGAGAGAGCAGAGAGCAGAGAGAGAGCAGAGAGCAGAGAACGAGAGAGAGAGAGAGAGAGAGAGAGAGAGAGAGAGAGAGAGAGAGAGAGAGAGAGAGAGAGAGAGAGAGAGAGAGAGAGAGAGAGAGAGCGAGAGAGAGCGAGAGAGAGCGAGAGAGAGCGAGAGAGAGCGAGAGAGAGCGAGAGAGAGAGCGAGAGAAAGCGAGAGAGAGAGAGCGAGAGAGAGCGAGAGAGAGCGAGAGAGAGCGAGAGCGAGCGAGAGAGAGAGAGAGCGAGAGAGAGCGAGAGAGAGCGAGCGAGCGAGCGAGAGAGAGCGAGCGAGCGAGCGAGCGAGAGAGAGAGAGAGAGAGAGAGAGAGAGAGAGAGAGAGAGAGAGAGAGAGAGAGAGAGAGCGAGAGAGAGAGAGAGCGAGAGAGAGCAGAGAGAAAGAGAGAGAGAGAGAAAGAGAGAGAGAGCGAGAGAGAGAGAGAGCGAGAGAGAGCAGAGAGAAAGAGAGAGAGAGAGAAAGAGAGAGAGAGAGAGAGAGCGAGAGAGAGAGAGAGCGAGAGAGAGAGAGAGCGAGAGAGAGCAGAGAGAAAGAGAGAGAGAGAGAGGTAGGTGAATGGTTGCTGAAGCACTCTTCATTATGCAATGCTCGTTATCATTACGGCTCCGGCTTAACTAGAGTGTTCTTATAATATTCAACGAGCGAGCGTTGTGTGTCCTGCGGCAGGCAGCGTGAGCCTCACAGGCACCTGGAGTGCTGGCCGACCTCCTCCTCTTCCTTCCTCCTCTTCCTTCCTTCCTTCCTTCCTTCCTTCCTTCCTTCCTTCCTTCCTTCCTTCCCCTCTCGTCTACCAACCTTCCTTACGACCTCACTGCTCTATGGTAATATTCCCCATCATCCCTCATTCTGAACACCTTTCCACCGGTCTCTCTCTCTCTCATCCTCTACTCTCCTTATCCTCTTCTCTCCTCATCCTCAGTCCTCTCTGTGCATCTCTGCACGTCTATCTCTACCACTCTACTAGTGCTCCTCTCAACTCTTCTATGTCGTAGCATCATTTAAGTTGAAGTTTAATGATTGTCTCTCAGCTTCTTTCCGCTACATGCAGGGGAGAGGATGTCTTCTCAGGGAACAGATAACTGACATAAGGGAAGTGAAATATATTACCAATCCTGTTATTTATGATGACAGAGAGCCATCGATGGAGGAAGAAATTGGAGAAATTCATATAACTGACTCAAGAGATTAAGTGATCTCTTAGAGGTAAAGGAAAATGTTTATTGAAATCAAATCGTCTTATAACTAAACGAGAATGTTGACACTAAGGTCAACACAGAAAGGATACTTACAACCTATGTGGATATCAATGTGCTATTGCAACTATAAGATTATGCGCAATACGGAAGCGTTTGGTGCCAAGAGTTGGTCATTTACCAGTACTGCTCAAGTCGGCCCTTAACTCGAGCCTATAGTTTTCTCCGTCCTCATGCAACTGGCTATCAACTGAAACTTTACAAGCGATGAGTCACAATAACTTGGCAAAAGAATGTTGACCACACCACATACTATTAGGTGAAGAGGCGACGACGTTTCGGACCGTCCTGGACCATTCTCAAGTCGATTGTGAGAATCGACTTGAGAATGGTCCAGGACGGACTGAAACGTCGTCGTCCCTTCACCTTCTAGTGTGTGGTCTGGTCAACGAAACTTTACAACTAAGTCAAATCACTAGCAGTAAAGATGAATCTGGAAGATGAGATTGGCGCAGACGATTCAATTAACCAAGTCGCCAGCAGACCCAAGAAATTGTTTAGGTGTTCAATGAACTGCCAGCACTTGGCTTGTTGTGACCTCAACCCGACTTCATCGAAATAAAGATTGTGCTGTAACCAAAAGCAGCCCATCCTCCAAAGATCCAAAAGTGATTCCATGCACCCGCCAAACCCCAGCTGTTTATGAATGAAAAGTGGTTTACATACGACTCACAACTGCTGACATTCGAACATATCCGGAACAAGTGCTTCACTAACGAATTTTGTTCGAATCTCAACGCTGTAAATGCAGCCCGTCCTCCAAACAAAGATCCAAAAGGGATTCCATGCACCCGCCAAACCCCAGCTGTTTATGAATGAAAAGCGGTTTACACACGACTCACAACTGCTGACGTTCGAACATATCCGGAACAAGTGCTTCACTGACGAATTTTGTTCGAACCACTAACGCTGTTTATGCTTCACCCACGTACTACAAATACAAATAATCGCCAACAGAACCTAAACACCTAACCTAACCTAACCTATGCCTATATATACACAATATGCTAATATATTATAATATTAATTTATACTTGAGAAAATTCCCGTTTTGAATGAACAGCACGTTAAAATTTATGAATGCGTCTGTGGGGTCGACCGCTGGATGTAATGGACTTGAGTCGAGGATGGGTTGCCAAAAGTGCAGTAACGCCAGTCCTTAACTGCAGACAGAAAATGCCACCGCTACAGCAGGTGAGGACATCGGCCGAAGTGAAAAACAATTTAGAAACTCAGGTCGAGGTGTTTAGACACAATTTGCATACAAATAAAAAATTCAATATGGCACACATGTTTATGGGAAAACTTGCCAAGCTACTTGTACCCCAAGCTCTGCAGGTCTTTTGTCTTATACACGACTACAGGGATATTCATGATATTTTTTAATGGAAGTGTAAAGGTCGATGACTTCCTATTGTTAGCAGTCTAAGAGTTTCCCTCGCTATAGCTCATCTTAAAGCCTTACTCTAATAGTTTTCCTTGGAACACGACCGTTTTACACCCAGGTTCCCAGTCAGGTTGTCATGTGTGTTTGAATATTGAATAATAAGACTCTTTGAAACTCATTACAGAGATGGTATATATAGCAGTACACGCGGATTAAACACGCTGGGTGAAGGGGGCAGGAAGCTGCAAGTATTATTTCACCTCTCACTTGTTTTTATAACAATTAAAGTTTCATTGAAATCCAGCAAAGTCAGTTCCCACCAAACAGGGGCCAGATTCACGAAAGCACTTACGCAAGCACTTACGAACGTGTACATCTTTCCTCAATCTTTGATGGCTTTGGTTACATTTATTAAACAGTTTACAAGCATGAAAATTTGCCAATCAACTGTTGTTATTGTTATAAACAGCCGCCTGGTGCTTCGGAGCTCATTAACTGTTTAATAATTGTAAACAAAGCCGCCAAAGATTGAGAAAAGATGTACAGGTTCGTAAGTGCTTTCGTGAATCTGGCCCCAGGTCTTTATGGCGCTACGTAATTTATGCCAGTCTGCAACTGCTGTCCATTCGCGGCCATTGGATGGACCAACACCTATGTCCAAGTCATTTACCTTTTAACAACTAAAAATCGATCGAGTCCTTTACCTGCGAATACAGCTTCTCTTCCGTAAAGCACGATTGCAGCCTCTGGAATGATGTTCTCACTTTCAGCCTGAATTTGACTGAGGCCACAAAGACTTAGTATTATTATATGAATTGTGGCCAACTTCAAAAGTTTAAGTCTATGACTATTGAGTATATCAAATCAATTTTGAAATCGCTTGATTTTGAAAATCGGATTGTATTTTTGCTCTTCAAAATACTTGATTGTTTTCTCTATAACTTCGAAATATAATTATCTGGAAAAAAAACCTAATTAGAAGCCTAAATATAAAACAAACATACTACTTATTGCCTGACATGCTATCTCCTGATATCCGATATATTCACACTTCTGATTGATCTCAACTTGTGTTTTTTTCACAGTTGTTATTGTTTTAATTTAGCTACTCTGAATGAAATGTCCATATAGCACGGGCTATAGTGAGCTCGTAACAACATTCAGAACTCTATGGTGTTCATTTGTATTTCTCTTATTACCCCCTCAAGCTCTCTCTTTTTCATTTGTCTGTCTTCCTTGTCACTTCTCTCCAAATTCCTTCCCTACATCCAAACCCTCTTTCTCAATTTTCAAACCTCCTCCTGTCCCTTCCACCCATCATCCATCCCCTTCTACCAATCCTCCCTCCCTCAAGTTAGACTCTGTAACCCCAAAGAAAAACCAGCTCTCAGTTGCAGGTTCACCGCCCCTGAAGGTTACACAGTTTTTTACGATCTTTTTTGCCACGTTGGACGACGTACGACTGTCAGGGCACCTTGGGACAAGAACAAAGGAGAGGGGAAGAGGGTGAGAGGAAGAGTGGGGAGAGTGTGGGGGGTAGTGGAGGTGGGGAGAGTGTGGGGGGTAGTGGAGGTGGGGAGAGTGTGGGGGGTAGTGGAGGTGGGGAGAGTGTGGGGGGTAGTGGAGGTAGGGAGAGTGTGGGGGTAGTGGAGGTAGGGAGAGTGTGGGGGTAGTGGAGGTAGGGAGAGGTGTGGACAGTGCAAGAGGAAACTTGGTGATAGGATAAAACGAACGTCAACACCAATGATTTAGAGAGATAAAGGAGAACAAGGAATCATATGAGAAAGGAGAAAGACTAACTAGGAAAACGATGTGATTGAAAGCATCAATACAAAAGATAAAGCTCATGTATGGGGTAGACAAGACTACGGTAAATGCAGGAATAATAAATAAACTTAAACATTATTATTTACACAATTTACAACCTTCCGTCAGTAAAAGAATGAAGAACAGAAACATCAAATTAAAAGGTCTGAAAGCAAAAAGACTGTTCAAAACTAGGAATCAAGAAATGGAATGAGTCAAACGAAGATAAGAACGAAGGAGAAAGATTAGGAGGGCGTCTTGGAGAAATGAAGATCTTAATCTCTTCAATAGACACCATCTTCACTGCACGGGGGGATCCACGAAAAAGTAAAAGGAAGAAAGAGAAAATGGACTCTAGGACTGGAGAGGAAAAGAAAAGACTAAGATCAAAAGAAAGAGATAGATATATAGTTAAGAGAATGAGAGAGAAAAACCACAAAAAGAACATATGGGAAAAGCAGACAGAACGACAAAAAAAAAAACGTAAAAGTTATAGAAAATAATAAACCTGAAACTAGTCGACACCTCAACACAATATTTTTTGTTTTCTTTTAACACACTACATCGTCAGAGGGAAACAAATGAGCCGCAGAGACACACACAAGAGAGTTTAGCGAGACAGTTTAACAGCCGAAGGTGTAGACACCAATATCGAGTAGAGAAAAACAGTTGAGAAAAGCGAGAAGACAACGAAGTCCTTAATCCCTGGTCGCACCATCCTTATATCCTCCCCTGAAACACATAGGACCTGAGAGGTTAGGAACGGCCAGTATACTGCCTTCCAACTCCCAACTGGGTACTCCTGATCCCCTAGCACCAATTCACTCCCCTTTCCCCCCCAATCTCCCTCGACAACGTTCTCATTTACACTTTTTTACGGTCGTTTGCCCCCTCACTGCACCAATTCACTACTTATTTACGCTATCCTCCTTCCACTTTTCCCTTCCTACGATTTTAAATATATAGTCTTATTTTATTCCTAGCTTTGTACAGTGTTTGATGAAATTATGGAAGTATATATCTATGTATTGTTTATCCATTTATATGTTTACGTCTATAATAATCTCATTATACATTGAAATACAATTCATTCTCTGAAATATTCAATTCATTATACATTCTCACATACATTGAAAAAAAACGATTCTTCGCGGCAGGGGATCGTATTCCAGGGACCTGCCCGAAACGCTACGCGTACTAGTGGCTGTACAAGAATGTAACAACTCTTGTATATATCTAAAAAAAAATGCAATATATATATTTTTAATCATGGTTTAGAAATAGAAAAGGTTTCATTAGTTGATGTTTCCGATATATATGTCGGCTTAAATGAAGCCCAAGTAGCTACGGGTACAAGCTCTAGTAAGCTGAGGGTAGAGATAAAGTTTCATGAAGTTAGTGGCACAGATAAAGCTCCTACAAGCTGGAGGCACAGGTAAAGCTTGCGGTTCAAATAAAGCTCTAGGAAGCTGTAGTACAAGCAGCTGTAATAGGCTGCCTTTGTTTCTGTTATCACTCAGGCACCACTGTTATTTTAACCGCAGTTACATCAATCACTGTCGACATTTAAATCACCATAGACTGCATTATTCACTGTCAACTATGACGTTATCACTGTTTGGCTGCATAAAGTTACTTGCAAAGTTATTAATTACATCACAACTGGGCCCAACGAATTATTCATTACACTTCACCATTGTGACTGATGACTGAGCCTTTGGTAACAGTCTCTAGTCTCTCTAGTTACTCCAGAATTACTGTCAACTTGGTCACAACTGATATTATGTATTCACGGTTTATTCAAGACATTCACTCTTTAAAGAACCACTTAATATGGTCCCTAAACTTACCGTTTCCTTCACGATGTTCACACTCAGGGGAATTGTTTTGGCCTCTATCCCTGGAAACACCAACCGAAACTGTCTCTATTTTCTGCTTGTTACAACTTGTAATAAAGTTGTTACATGTTGACTTAACGTGTTTATGACGTATTAGAACGTTGTTACAACTTGCTATATTGGTTATTATAACTGGTTACGAGGTGTTAAAACTTGTTCGAACGTTGTACCAACGTCGTAGTTTCGGTGTTTGGCGGGATGTTAGCCACCATATACCGGACTCCACGGTATAAAGACCACCTTGTATATACAATATCATGATCCTCAAACTCAATATCTTGGTTTATTTTTCTTTGGAACCGTAATAATGAGTTGATAAAAGTCCGCTGAGCCCTGTGACTCCTGTTTGAGGAAAGAAATTGGCTTGCTGGTTGTTTGCAGCGACTCCTCTGCCAATTACACAATGCATGTCTTCTCTGAGTGTTGCATATAAAGCTTAATCAACTTTTAGAAGGTAAATGATCAACATAAAAGCTGACTAAATATACTTTAGTTCTGAACATAGTCCAAGACTTCAGTATATTTTCATTTTAAGTTCGTCATTGATAGCTTTCCGAGTATATCTTTGAAGAATTTTTTATTTTATTATAGTGATTACAGCTAAGACCTGTGACCTACTGTGAGACTTCTCATTGGCTGGCATCCATAGTTCCTCAGCCACGATTGGTTCAGTTAACATATGCTGGCGTTTCCATTGAGAGAACCCATAGTTTTTTAACCTTTTCAGGCACCACTGACCCTCCCGGCGAGGGTCATGCCACTGTATCTAGTAGTCTAGGGCCATTTATGTTAGTTACTTTAAGAGACGTTAGTCTAGGGTCTGGTCTGGTGTTAGGGGGGCCAAGACCCGCACCATCTTGCTCCTGTATCGTGTTTACACACGCTGCTAAGTTACTTTCTGAACTTATTGATGGAGCGTATTGTGAGTTCATGATGCTGCAAATTTAATAAATATATTCTAAGGGGAAGAATAATGTTTACATGGACACCTCATAACGTCGTAAGATCTGCTGATACGGAGTGAGGCTTCAAGAAACTGCTGGTGTAGGTTCCAGGAAGTTCCTGGGTCAAACCAACCCCATATCTGTGTACATTCCGGTCCCCCTCTTCCCCTCACACTGTCTATTCAACTCCCGCTGCTCTTTCTTCTCCTTCCTATACCCACCGTGACTGGATATTTTGTGGATATTTAGGCATGCTGTCAGAGGGAAGCCAAATGCAAAAAATATAAACAAAATAAGATGTTCACTGAAGATATTGAGTTTTTTCTCTGAAGCGGGAGAGGGAACTGTATCGACCCGTCCCTGAGGTGGGTTTGAGGGTCTTGGCGGAGAGCTGGTGGGATAGGTGATGGGAGAGAGGGTGGGAGGACGGAGGAGTGGAAGGGAGAGAGAGAGAGGATGGCTGGACGAGAGGGTGGGAAGGGTGAGTGGGAGCAGACACGAGAGCTACCAACTTCCCGGACAGTAAGTTAACAGTGTGAAGAAAATTTTCTCATCTCGCAATATTTTGCTTGACAACACCGGCCAGTATGAGGTACAGGCCAGTATGAGGTACAGGCCAGTATGAGGTACAGGCCAGTATGAGGTACAGGCCAGTATGAGGTACGGGCCAGTATGAGGTACGGGTCAGTATGAGGTACAGGCCAGTATGAGGTACAGGCCAGTATGAGGTACAGGCCAGTATGAGGTACGGGCCAGTATGAGGTACGGGTCAGTATGAGGTACGGGCCAGTATGAGGTACGGGTCAGTATGAGGTACAGGCCAGTATGAGGTACGGACCAGTATGAGGTACGGGTCAGTATGAGGTACAGGCCAGTATGAGGTACAGGCCAGTATGAGGTACAGGCCAGTATGAGGTACAGGCCAGTATGAGGTACAGGCCAGTATGAGGTACAGGCCAGTATGAGGTACGGGTCAGTATGAGGTACTGGCCAGTATGAGGTACAGGCCAGTATGAGGTACGGGTCAGTATGAGGTACAGGCCAGTATGAGGTACAGGCCAGTATGAGGTACAGGCCAGTATGAGGTACGGGCCAGTATGAGGTACAGGCCAGTATGAGGTACAGGCCAGTATGAGGTACAGGCCAGTATGAGGTACAGGCCAGTATGAGGTACAGGCCAGTATGAGGTACAGGCCAGTATGAGGTACAGGCCAGTATGAGGTACAGGCCAGTATGAGGTACAGGCCAGTATGAGGTACAGGCCAGTATGAGGTACGGGTCAGTATGAGGTACAGGCCAGTATGAGGTACGGGTCAGTATGAGGTACAGGCCAGTATGAGGTACAGGCCAGTATGAGGTACGGGTCAGTATGAGGTACAGGCCAGTATGAGGTACAGGCCAGTATGAGGTACAGGCCAGTATGAGGTACAGGCCAGTATGAGGTACAGGCCAGTATGAGGTACAGGCCAGTATGAGGTACAGGCCAGTATGAGGTACAGGCCAGTATGAGGTACAGGCCAGTATGGGGTACAGGCCAGTATGAGGTACGGGTCAGTATGAGGTACAGGCCAGTATGAGGTACAGGCCAGTATGAGGTACAGGCCAGTATGAGGTACAGGCCAGTATGGGGTACAGGCCAGTATGAGGTACAGGCCAGTATGAGGTACAGGCCAGTATGGGGTACAGGCCAGTATGAGGTACAGGCCAGTATGGGGTACAGGCCAGTATGAGGTACAGGCCAGTATGAGGTACAGGCCAGTATGAGGTACAGGCCAGTATGAGGTACAGGCCAGTATGAGGTACAGGCCAGTATGAGGTACAGGCCAGTATGAGGTACAGGCCAGTATGAGGTACGGGTCAGTATGAGGTACGGGCCAGTATGAGGTACAGGCCAGTATGGGGTACAGGCCAGTATGAGGTACGGGTCAGTATGAGGTACAGGCCAGTATGGGGTACAGGCCAGTATGAGGTACGGGTCAGTATGAGGTACAGGCCAGTATGAGGTACAGGCCAGTATGAGGTACAGGCCAGTATGAGGTACAGGCCAGTATGGGGTACAGGCCAGTATGAGGTACGGGTCAGTATGAGGTACAGGCCAGTATGAGGTACAGGTCAGTATGTAGGTGGCGATATTCCAATAGTTAGGCGCTATGAACATATAGTTTTTTAAGTGAAAAAAACAAACACTTAATAAGGTAATAAAATTTATTACATAGCAGCAAAATAATTTCATGTACTTAATCATTATTTATTAACGTTTTAAATGTCGATTTTATTTTGTTAATAAACACAAACTTGTGTTTTAACTGTAATTAAAAAAACAATTAAGTTGTAATAATTGGCTGAATAATAACCATTTTCAAAATACTCAAGAAAGCTCAGTGAATCAATTAGTTTGACTGAGAAACTGTCAACCTGTCATTAAAAAATGACAGTACTTAAAGCAACTACTGCTGGAACGCACAACAATGGAATGTTGCCAAATAAAATCTACTATTAATTTTTATTGAGGGGACAAGATACAAGGCAAACAAATTTGTGCTTTACTTATGTCTATGTAACCTAATGATGGCATATATTAGGCCTATGTTTATAGGCCTAATAGGAAAATATGTTTATAAGGTAGCTTGCATAGTTATTGTTCCAGTTTTGTCATGCTCATTGTGGTCCTCCAATAGTACAAATCGTGAACTATTTCGTAGAACAAAAGTCCATTTTTGTACTTTCCACTGTGAGTTTGAAATGTTTACAGAAATTGACAAGTTAAATTGGTAAGATAGTTGAAGGCCACAAAACATTGACTTTAACAATTGGCCAAAATAATGTTGAATAATGAGTCTCGAATCTGCAATTGCCCGAATGTTGAGAAATAGATCATTGCAATATTCTGAATGTTGAATAATGCATTAAAGCACTGAACGGATACTGGAACACTGAAGGGCCATTTGGTAGCCTCTAATCAAACGCATTGCGAGTTGAATGGGTGAGGTTATTGCTGAATGGGTGAATGGTGAAGCCACCTCTTTAACTGGTAGTGAATGAGCGAGATTACTACTTAATGGGTGGCGAGGTCACTTCCTAATGGGCATTGTACGGGGGGAGGTCAATGGCTATTTGGTGGTGAACGTGCAAGGTCACTATTTAATGAATAGTGAATGGGCTAAGGTCACCTTCAAATAGGTGTATAAAATAAGATATAGGTATTAAATAAGATAACGGAAAATGTTTTTTTTTTATATATATAAATAATACGGAACAAGATTATTAGATCGAATTAATAATTGTACAAACGAAGATATGTGACTAGCAGATAAGCACAGAAGATACCATATGTGTGCAGAGAATATTTTCACTCAAATCTTGGATGGAATGGTCGTTTGAGTCAACTAGGGCCTAGTTAAGAGTTAATAACCTAGTAAATTCGCTTAAGAGAGCGAGTGGAATTTTGGCTTCATGAATATTAAACAAAATATCCGCTATCTAAACATTATATTTAAGTTAACATGTAGTTTTTGAAAATGTTTTAAATGTACCGTAGGGCATTGGAAAAAAAAATCTTTGAAACTTTTACAAAATCCTCGTCAGGGTTTGGATAATGTTCCGGTTCACTTGCTGCGTGATATCGCTCAGTTCCCAGCACCTAAACGTCTGCCGGAGATACAAACGCGTCCAAGAATGCCCCCCAAGACCGCTTACAGCAACTCCGTTTGCAGATATGCAATCCGCAAGCATCACAAACTGGCCCTAACGCAATTGCACGGCAATGCAATTTGGGTAAATGTGTCCTTTGTAAACAATGACTTCTCCTCTGGAATGCAATCCAGATCGGTGTCCCTCCAGCGAGGCCAACACTGCCACCACACACACACGAACATACATGCGAGAAGTAATATCGTCTCAAGTTTATCACGGAGAAAATTCGGCATTGCTTCTTCCGACACGAACGCCGACAGCCAACGAGAAGAAAAACAAAACAGATCGAAATCTTGCAAACGTATCCATCGACTACATTGTACCCAAGTTGCAGGGGAGGGTAGAAATAGCCAAAGCTACTCTATCCCTTTGAGATGTATTTTCTTGTCTCAGTAAACATGCTTGAACTTGAACCAAAGTTGACCAGACCACACACTAGAAGGTGAAGGGACGACGACGTTTCGAAGGGACGACGACGTTTCGGTCCGTCCTGGACCATTCTCACTTACTTTAGCCACGTTATTGTGACTCATCGCCTGCATATTGAACCAAAGTTGAGAACCAAAGTGGTTACAAAGAAAAAAATTGGCTGACGGGTTTATACTCATCATCATCATCGTTGTCGTCATCGTCAATCACAGACATTAGTGTCATTATCTTTTATAATTTAAATGGTCGTTTTCATAGAGGGCATCATTGCTTGGACCATCACAATCCTTAACAAGTCTGTTAGTTACTTTACCAATGTTATTTTACATCGTTCCACGCCTACTGAGTGGCAGCACAATTTCTAATGATTTTTTCCACTTACGGATTAAAAGAATGTTGCAAAGATCATTCTAATCACTCAACACCTCGAAGAACACGTGAACTGGCACGATTTGGTTTCGTCAAGGGATTAAAACTCATTATCCTCTGGAGAGTAGTTTCCTCAGGCCGTGAGACATCTGTTGACTGTGAACGCTTAAATTACATGTTTAACCTTTCTCCTTGTATACCAGCTGCAACATCTGGGGCGAAATCAGGTAATTTAGCGTGTGCTTGTGTAAAGCTTCGCGGCCTCGAACGGCCTACAATCCGGATTTTTCGCTTTACATAGGAACAATTTTCTTCTCGGTATTTGCCTTGCACGGGAAAATGCCTGTGTTTTCAACACACTCCACACGTCACTCTTACTGGTGATTACTGTCTTGTTAATGGTTACTGTCTCGCTGGTGATACATACCGTCTCGAAGGTAATGTACCCTGTCTCACCGTTGATGGAGGGGGCCTCACGGTGTAGCCTAGCGTTACTGGCTCACTAACGGGAATAGTGTTAAAATTTCACAAACAAGATATTCCTAAATACACAGAGAAATCACATTAACGTGATATATCCAAGAACAAATCCATAGGAGCCATGATGAGGGTTCGAATCTATGTGATGAGTGTTCCCAGACGCGCTTTAGTCGATTGTACCATGACATGGTAAAAGAACTTGCTCCCATTGGAGAATATGCTTAAAATGGAGAAATGTGATGCGAAGTCCTGTTTAGTCTCAATGTCCTGTGTGTCGACGTTAAGCACGTTTAAAACAATTTGTATCAACACGCTAATTCAAGGCCAAACACCTGACTATAAGACGGCCATTTATACAGTGTCTTATAGTTAGATGAATACTTTAATAAGAGTGACTCAAAATGTTTAACATGAATGAGATGCTCGTTAACAAACCAGCTCAGACGCCCATTGACAAAGATGTTACTTGGCTGATTATACGCTACGGATTTTTAGCTTATATTCTATTTCAGCTACAATCGGTAAATTAAACCCTCGAGTCCCAGGAAAGCCAGTTTTTGAGGTTTGAGGCAATGGCTTCAAGCACTCAAGCCACAAGCCCACGTGGTCCACCCAAACGCAAACAATTATTAGCAATATTATTTTATAATCTCTTACACATAAAATAATAAAAATCTTCGTAAGTTTTGAGCAGATCCTGTATTAATTTAAATGTCTAATAAATATTGTCTTTCCAAGTTCACTGAAACATGGTGTTTGACCTTCAGCATGTATTTATGTCGTGACCGAAATTGGACAGACCAATTTGGCTTTTTCGCATTTTTTTTAATCTCATTAAATACACAGATTTCCATCATCGAGATAGAATTTTATGGAAAGGTAAAAATGGGTTTATTACCGAGTTTATCATATGTATCTTAGCCTTCCTTTTGAACTTACCCTGACCACGAAAAACAGTATATAGGAATTGTGTACACACACACACACACACACACACACACAGGGGCCTCGTAGCCTGGTGGATAGCGCGCAGGATTCGTAATTCTGTGGCGCGGGTTCGATTCCCGCACGAGGCAGAAACAAATGGGCAAACTTTCTTTCACCCTGAATGCCCCTGTTACCTAGCAGTAAATAGGTACCTGGGAGTTAGTCAGCTGTCACGGGCTGCTTCCTGGGGTGTGTGTGTGTGTGTGTATAGTGTGGGGGGGGGGGGAAAGTAGTTAGTAAACAGTTGATTGACAGTTGAGAGGCGGGCCGAAAGAGCAAAGCTCAACCCCCGTAAAAACACAACTAGTAAACTATATTAGGTGAGTACACACACACACACACACACACACACACACACACACACACACACACACACACACACACACACACACAAAGCTGCACACAATAGCGAGGAGACACTAATCCTTGTAGAGGAAAAGTCACGACTTTTTCATCATGAGGAATGACGAGCGGCCGCCACTTTGCAGTTGGAAATCAATTACTCAAACAAGGTTGACGATAGGGTCTGGATCAGGGTGAAGGGATTCGAACCCCAATCAGCGAGCTTTGCCATCCGGAGAGCGTATCTAGTGGCATCCTATAAGCCGCTTTCCAACGTCAGGCTCAGAGTGCCCTGAAATTAGGACTAATATGCCTCTCCTGAACAAATTACAAGTGTGTTAATGTCTGCTTCGTGATAGAAAGACCTGAAGGATTTTGAATTGATGTTTAAACTGTGTGTTGAAACGGGGGGACATCCAGGGAGATTGTGACAGCTGGAAATGAGGTAATGAAGCGACAGATGAGGTGGATGGTGGAGAGCT
>NC_091227.1:14240261-14277761 GCF_040958095.1 Procambarus clarkii | reverse complement strand
ATGTAGGTATAAAAACTCGAAAGATGTTTAAGCTCTATTCAATTAAAGTTGTGTGTGTTTGTGTAAACTAAAGTCTTTGAAAATGTAATAAGTTTTACGAAACGCGCTCAAGTGTCGCGTCAGACTAGAAATAAAAATGAATTTTGGAGAATTGATCTTTGAATTACCATCAACAGTGAAAAGAAACGTAAGAAAGATCGAGAAAATTCGTGTTAGAATTATTAATCTTACTTTTTCGGTCATATATATATATATATATATATATATATATATATATATATATATATATATATATATATATATATATATATATATATATAGGGAAGGGAGTACCACCTCTAGCTGGAAGAAGGGGGACCCATAGCCTCGGAGGAAACCACACATAACGCATTAGAGATTTACATCTCTAATTAGAGATTTACATCATTTGATAACGCATTTTATATATATATATATATATATATATATATATATATATATATATATATATATATATATATATATATATATATATATCGACGTGTATCAGTGTAATATGAATTGTGATGGAGAAAATGTGGGGAATTCCTCACAATATTGGTATAACAGCTTGCGCCTTAGGAAGCTTCGAAATTCAATGGAATATCTATCATCTCTGATCAAGAGAAAATACTTGTGTGAGGAAATTTTGAAACGGAATATTCGTTTGAGCAAACAATCAAATTACGACTCGCCTCGTTCACTCTTGAATATAGGGAAATGCATTGCAAGTCTGTGTACCTGCATGGGACATCGTGTGTGATGTGATCAAGGAACTATTGCAGGTAAGCAACGCAACAAAAGTTCAGTGACCCAGCTGATGGAAATATCTGGTATTGTAAACCGAGAACTGTTGAAAATATCCTTCGTTGTTTTCCGGAAAGTTTTGAACTTATCCCCATGTTGGAAACCATGTTGCATCTCCCGAAAGTGTGTGTTGCACGGAACCCCTGACTCCTGAGCATATTGGTGGGTGAAATCTAGAAATCGGGGAGAGGGATGATATCATTGATAACGTGATGATCAAGTTCGTTATTCACTCTTGATTTGCTAGTATAAAATAAGAATAATAATAATAATGAGTTTAGTGACCATGCAGGTAATTTCATAGGTCCTCTTCCACTGGTCTGACGCATTGAAAATTTTAGATTTAAAAATGCTATAAATAATTAAGCTATGTTATTTATTTCACTCTGAAATGCTTATAGGTTCCAATGACTGTTTCCCCTCTCTTATATAAATGTATAACAAAATTGCTTTCTGTTAGGATTTTTTGTAATGACAGAAACCAAAATTTCCTAAAGCAAAAATACAAATCATTATTCGCAAAATAAAAGTCTATGGTCTAATTCACGTGTGTGTGTGTGTGTGTGTGTGTGTGTGTGTGTGTGTGTGTGTGTGTGTGTGTGTGTGTGTGGTGTCCTTCCAATTAACACGAGGGCAAATTGGCAGGGATCATTTTTCTAAATGGCTACAGCGTTTATGTCTATTTGCTAATTCATCTCAAAAGGTCTGCTCATTATTAAATGTGTAAATGTCATACTGATTGCAATATTTAGAGATAATTTGATAGAGTTAAGCATTTAGAGGGCTACTTTGGTTAAGTAAGATTACTAAATTTTACTTCATGTATAAAAGTTCATAGCTCAGATTACTAAGTTTTGATTCATGCTTAAATATTCTAAATTTAATATATTATTACATTAGTTAAAAGTGTTCCAAAATATTTTTTAAGAAATTCAACTTTTCAGGTAACTATGATCAGTTATTGCCGTATAATACTTCATACAATTACTTAACATTAATAGTAGCACAATAGTATCTTTTGTGAAGGTGTTATATTCGCGTATTTCTTTGAAGTAATGTGAAGAAATTACTACTGTAATTGTTTACATTTATTTGTTGTTTTTTCTGTATTCTGCATTTATAAATACACACACACACACACACACACACACACACACACACACACACACACACACACACACACAACTTTTTCAGTGTCAGAATAGTTAACAGGTGGAATGCATTAGGCAGTGATGTGGTGGAGGCTGACTCCATTTAGTGCCTCTTTAGTGCAGGCTTGGAGTAACTTTCTCATGAGAAAGAGAAAGTTACGATAGAAAGTAACTTATGAGAAAGCTACTCCAAGCCTGCACTACAGAGGCGCCCTTCCTGAGTCCAGATGGGCACATGTATAAACAAGTAGATGGGGTCGCCATGGATTCCCCCCCCCCCCTAGGTGTCCTGTTTGCAAACTTCTACATGGGTACCATAGAGCAAAGGGTCTTAGTTGACATGGACTTGAAAACCCGCCATATACTGCAGGTATGTTGATAACATTTTTATGCTGGTATCTGATGTCAGACGTCTGCAGCAGCTGAAAAAGGCATTCGAGCAGAATTCTGTGTTCAGTTTCACTTACGAAATGGAATGTGATGGGAAGTTGCCCTTTCCAGATGTAACAGTCACGGAAAGGAATGGTGGCTTCCACACTGCAGTCTACAGTAATGAAACAAACATAGGAATGTGCCTTAATGCCATTAGTGACTGCCCAGACAGGTACAAGAGGGTGTTGTTAATGCTTACGTCGACCGAGCTCTCACTCACAGCTCTGGTTGGAAGCAGGTCGACGAAGAACTCTGTAGGGTAAGGCAGGTCCCAGTCAACAATGGCTTCTCTAACGGTTATGTTGAAGACGTCATAAAAAGAAAGGCGAAACGCCATGCAACTTCTGAAGAGTCAACTAAAACAACACTTGTACCCCCTATTAGACTGTTTTACAGGAATTTATTTTCGACGGCTCATAAAACGGAGGAAAGGTGTCCTGAAAGATATTATTAGTAGACACGTTATCCACAGACAAAAATCACAAGATACAACTGACAATTTACTACAAGAAAACAAAACGGCCAACCTACTCATGAAAAACTTTCCAGACACCAAACAGAACGCCTTGAAAGAAACCGACGTCGTCTATGCCTTCACATGCCCACTTTGGGTCTGTCAGCCCCAAAGATCTCAGTATATAGGCAAGACAACAACGTCTCTTTTTAGGCGATTAACAAAGCACAAACAACAGGGCATTGCTGTTCACATTTTCACAAACTTTCGAAAGTTAATTTTTTCAATACCCTTGACAGTGAAGAAAAAGGTAAGAAATATTGAGAAGATTCGTGTTAGAATAATTTATCTTACCCTTTCGGTCATATTCAACAACATATGTTTACAAGAAAGATTGCTACCAAAATATACTAATATACCAATATATTATATATATATATATATATATATATATATATATATATATATATATATATATATATATATATATATATATATATATATATATATATATAATCTTACCTATAAACCGAGTTGCTTTAAAAATCGGTATTCCTTAATAACAATTCTTACAAAAATTTCCTTGTGTTTTAAATAGTTAAATTTTATATGAAATTTTAAATATTTTGAAGTAAAATTTTAAAGGATAGTAAGCACAATTTTTTTTATTTTAACCAAACGTACCCTAACTTCATCTAAGTAAATTAAAGTTCTTGGAGGAGCCGAGACATCTCTGCAATTTTCATGTGTTGGGTTTTCTCCTTTCAGCTATATTTTGTGGCTTACTCTCTGCAAAAGAATTAATAATCGTCGGTAATTTTGTTTATAGGAATCATAAAAGTGCTTATTTGGAAAAAAGTACATACTTCCGTGTATTCTCCGTCATGAAAAACATTTCACAGTGAAGGAAGCCTTGTAATTTTGCGTTATCTTATAAATTACGATATCACTATAATTAGCTCCTATTTTTTATCAATACTATTACTTCACTTGATTATAATATCATTTATTAACCTCAAGAGTGCTGGGAGTGTCGTTCAATTTTCACATAATAATAATAATTGCGTTTCCTTTTTTTCCAAATCTTCAAGCAGTTCAAAAAACAAGCAGTTCTCAGCTGCCACGTTAGTTAGTTCTCAGTTAAATAGCCACGTTACCAAGTTCTTAACGTTACCACACGTTACGCCAGTTTTCAGCTGTATAGCCACGTTACCTAGATTCCATCTCATACCCGCAGGAACCTAGGCATATTATATTCAACAAGAGAGATCCAGTGACACTGTCGCGGGTCTGTTTTGATGTTTACATGATTCAGAAACTGCGTTGCTGAGTCCTTGCAATGCTGTGCAAATTTATTTCATTTCATCACATCGGTACATATTCTTGTATGTGTGTTATCATTCTAATTATGTGATCATTTATGTCGATATCGCTATTACCGCTTATGGTAAATATGATTTTCTCCAAAATATATAACCTCTCAAATTATAAGCTGTTAAACTTTCATATAAGTAACATATATGAAAGTAACATATTTGAGTAACATATAAGCTGTTATTTATGCCGAAGAGGTAAATACTCACAGAAATCACAATAGCGTGATATATCAAATGAACAAATCAATTTGTTCAGAACCATGAGACTAACTCATGGTTCAATTTACTATGGCGCGTCTGGGAACATCCCGTGTGTAGGTTCGAACCCTCATCATTGCCCTTGTGGATTTGTTCATCCGAAGGTGTCAGTTTAACTCTGATTGCTGTATAAACCAGCTGTTATTGCAATGGTTTTTATAAGTTTTTACTAATAAAGTTTCCGATTCTGAATACGGTCGTGATTCAGAATAAACGGATTCCGAATACGGTCGTGATTCAGAATATACTGATTCTGAATAATGTCGTGATTCAGAATATACTGATTCTGAATACGGTCGTGATTCAGAATATACTGATTCTGAATACGGTCGTGATTCAGAATAAACGGATTCTGAATACGGTCGTGATTCAGAATAAACGGATTCCGAATACGGTCGTGATTCAGAATATACTGATTCTGAATAATGTCGTGATTCAGAATATACTGATTCTGAATACGGTCGTGATTCAGAATATACTGATTCTGAATACGGTCGTGATTCAGAATAAACGGATTCCGAATACGGTCGTGATTCAGAATATACCGATTCTGAATACGGTCGTGATTCAGAATATACTGATTCTGAATACGGTCGTGATTCAGAATAAACGGATTCTGAATACGGTCGTGATTCAGAATAAACGGATTCTGAATACGAGTTTATCGGTCGTGAGAATCGAGCAAGATTTCTTTCGATAATTTGCAAATTGAAACAAGAATCTCGTGTTTCGAATACTGTTGAGGGGGAATGGACGAGCGGCATGTCGATGAAATTTATTTTTTATTACCACTTAGTATGGGATGGCATCCCGCCAACCTAAATTCCAGCCGCTTGTATGAGAGGCTGGTAAGTTGTTATGCCAGAGGGAGCTATTCCCTGCCTGCTGTTGACCTACAGGAGCTACACCTTGCTACAGTCCTTGCTGCGTGGACTGTACCACGAGATGTAGGGGGCCCTGTACCACTCAACGGAGGGGCCCTGTACCTGTACCACTCACCGGAGGGGCCCTGTACCACTCACCGGAGGGAATCTGTACCACTCACCGGAGGGGCCCTGTACCACTCACCGGAGGGAATCTGTACCACTCACCGGAGGGAATCTGTACCACTCACCGGAGGGGGCCCTGTACCACTCACCGGAGGGGGCCCTGTACCACTCACCGGAGGGAATCTGTACCACTCACCGGAGGGGGCCCTGTACCACTCAGCGAAAGGGGCCCTGTACCACGCAACGAAGGGGGCCCTGTACCACGCAACGAAGGGGGCCCTGTACCACGCAACGAAGGGGGCCCTGTACCACGCAACGAAGGGGGCCCTGTACCACGCAACGAAGGGGGCCCTGTACCACGCAACGAAGGGGGCCCTGTACCACGCAACGAAGGGGGCCCTGTACCACGCAACGAAGGGGGCCCTGTACCACGCAACGAAGGGGGCCCTGTACCACGCAACGAAGGGGGCCCTGTACCACGCAACGAAGGGGGCCCTGTACCACGCAACGAAGGGGGCCCTGTACCACGCAACGAAGGGGGCCCTGTACCACGCAACGAAGGGGGCCCTGTACCACGCAACGAAGGGGGCCCTGTACCACGCAACGAAGGGGGCCCTGTACCACGCAACGGAGTGTTCTTTTCTACTCTTAAGGCAGATGGCCTCGTCAGGTGTGGTGTAACACGCAGTTTCTGGTAACAAAAGAGAAGGGGAAACGAAACCTTTATATCTAAAACACGAGACAAGTAAATACAAAGACGAGAGATGGACGGGTACAGGTACAATTTACATAGACAGTAAAGCGGAATTTGAGACGAGTTACGCCACTGACGATCTCTTCCCCCCCCCCCCCCACGGACGAATAAGTCCGGTTCATAGTCAATAAAAAAAAAAGTATCAAACTGCGAGAGAGAAAAAACGATCATTGTAAAAATTTTACGACCCAGCCATTAGCACTTTAGATCAATTCAGAATACAATTATATTTTAGAATCAAGCTAATATATAAATTATATCATATAGGCTTATAGTTAAACACTAATTACTAAAAAGCGATCTTCACTATTTCTTTTGTCACCCATTGTTCTCATGGCAATAGTTTCATGTACCGATATGTGATTAATCAGTCAAGTTAGAGAGCGACTTATCTGAAGAAGCCAAATTATTTAATTCAAAATAATTTGATATATTGTTCCCTTCTCATCCTCGAAATGAATTACACATTTTGTAATTTCCAACAGATGTGAGAATTGCAGGAATAGTGAACAGGAATAATAACACGCGAGAGAACCTGATAACATGACGAATAAAAGAGGAGGTAAAGCGAAAAGCGAACCGATGGAAAGCAAAAATTCAATAACAAAAATATTGCCACAAAAATATTAATAATTAGGAATGATAATAAAATTAAATACATTTGGAAGGACAAGTAAATCAAGGAGATTAAGCCAGTGGGAGAAAATTGAGGATAAACAGCGAAGTGTGTGGCAACAGGTAAACAAGGAAGTAGAGCAACAAGTAAACTAGGAAGTAGAGCAACAAGTAAACAGTGGCAGAAGTGCAACTGATAAACGGTAGAACAAAGCAGCAGCAAAACAGAGAAATACATCAACAGGAAGATGATTCAAAGCAGATAGTGTTGCGAAAGCTTGACGAGTGAATACATTGCACCAACACACGTTACGGGCCATGAGGCTTCGGGAGCTGAACGCAAGACAAACAGCCAAGGAAGCTATGAGCAAGGAAGTATGAGGCAAGAGCATCATTACCGGACCTGCAATGTGGGAAGCTTGCATGTGCCGGAGAGGTATATGCATTTGCAATTATATATTGCAGAGCAGCAGAGATGCAATGGACGAAATGTATTTTTTTTACCGAAAGGCGTATCGTAAACAAAAAGAGTGAATAATAGGGCCTCTACGTAAATAAAAACTAGAGGTAACAGTATTTTTTACAGTTTTTTTTACAGGTGAGTAGTTACACTCGCCTACAGCAGGATAGTTGTTATAAAATCAACATAATCAATAACATTGTTTAATTGATCAACAAGGCGAGATCAGGGGATTGAAATGTGTGGCTCGGGTATTTGCTGATTAAAGTGGAAAAGCCACTTGAGAACGATTGCAAGGTGTGTAGTGGCCTTATAGATTCAAAGAACACAGAGGTGGAGAGATAAGCAGGAGAAATGATAAGGGTTCGTATGAAGGTGGAATGATTAGGGTGTGTGTGTCTAGGTAGAATGCTGCTGATTGGAGTGATGAATGACAGGTATAATATTATGGAAATGCTCAACAGTTGTTAAATGTTCTTATAAATATTTGATATGTCGATGAGGTCACAACTCATATTAAGATATGATAGAAAAGAGTAAAGTATTGACTGGAAGTAAACGTATCACATGTAATTTGATGTTCGCAGGTCATAACGTTTTTCTAACTGAGAACAATTTACACATTAGTTAGTTGAAAATATTGTTTACATGTAAGTGGAAAAATAGCTGCTAAAAATTAATCTTTGCTTCCATATCTAATTCACACCAGCATATCTGATCATCATCTCTCAAGGTCACTCAAAATTATCTTCACAGTAACCAACTGGTTACTGTGAAGAATACCTACATATCCTTCATTAGAATTATCATTATTTAGTCTAGCTAATCCCCCAAACACCAACTAATAATAATCAAACTGCGCACATTAAATTTTCTTGTCTCGAATAATCTATTATTTAATGTAAATCAAATCGACTTTGATCAGTGCAAGTTCATTTGTACATTTATATGAAATAAATTTATCAAATTTGCATTGATGTCCGTACGACTTCCAGGAATATACACACATAATAATAAGGGGTACCACCTCTGGTGCAAGTGTAGGGACCCATAGCCTCGGAGAAGAAAATAATGAGTACTCAGAGAAGACCTTGTGGATCCTCACTGAACACTTTGATTTTTTTTCCAGCCACCCCTATTCTTTTAGTATGTGTGTATATAATGTATATTCATATTATTATATGAACATATTGTGTTAAAAGTACAGCAAAATTATATACCTTTATATAAACTTTATATATACTAATTATATTAGTTTTATAATGTTTTCTTCGAATTTTCTTTTCAAATACTTGGTGTATTTTTGTATTGCAATTTTTTACTCTAAACGGTCTTTTCACAAACCTTTTTTATTATGCTTAATTTTTATTCCAATTTGTCTTCGCTATGTATTCAGACTTCCTCTTCCCTCTCTCATCAACTGTTAGTGATCACTGTTAACTTATTCTATTGCTCTTGGGTGTAGGCGCTCCTCTTTAGCACTCTTAACATGCTTGTATTAACTTTATATGATAATTTGATTAGCGTATTCATACTCAGTTCTTCTTAGAACACTTCCATTTAGAATGAATTTGAATTTTCAGACACTTTCCTTTCACCTGTTGAAAATGAGAGAAGAAAGTCTTATATCACAAGCGTTCGTCCTTACCTTTCAAACACATTCATTCCCTTGCTACTCAACCCTATTACCCAAACACCATCATGCACTGAATGATACCTTCAAACTGTCCTTATCCTGCCCCCTGTATCACATATACATTAAGAGATTAGCTAAGAGACTGTGTTGGCATGAGAGGAAATAGTAGGAATTTTATAGGCTGGTTGCAAGCAGGAGAGAAGTGTGGATGAAACTGAAAACATGGCAATATATTTATTATTGCAAAGCTTCGTATTATTGCAGCCTGCAAGTAGAGCAATCTTTAGTTATCTTGAGATGATTTCGGGGCTTTTTAGTGTCCCCGCGGCCTGGTCCTCGACCAGGCCTCCACCCCCAGGAAGCAGCCCGTGACAGCTGACTAACTCCCAGGTACCTATTTACTGCTAGGTAACAGGGGCATTCAGGGTGAAAGAAACTTTGCCCATTTGTTTCTGCCTCGTGCGGGAATCGAACCCGCGCCACAGAATTACGAGTCCTGCGCGCTATCCACCAGGCTACGAGGCCCCCTCGTAGCAGGCTGCAGTCTAAACAGACAGTCATAAAATTTAAATGCTGATCATTACTCGAATCACAGTTGAAGCAATTTAATGTTTTAGTGTAGTAACTATAATCATTAATTTATTTATGAATTTGATAACGAAATCTAAATATTTTATTTATTTTGATGGATCATATGTAAACATGTTTAATTATGACATTAAAAAATAAAACAAAAGAGAGATTCTAATTGCAACAAATTTTTACACTAAAAAATGTGGCTTGTTAAATACTTCATGTTCAGTATTCACAAGGCTCATTTACTTTATAGAAATTGAGATTTGTCATTTAAATTACATTGCGAAATGTAAGTCTTCCACAATTTGCAATACTTCTGGTTACAGCAACCAGATTGTGTTTCAAGATTAATTACACAATATTGCTAATATAAAGCCAACATGTAACAGCGAAGACATTAAACAATCCAGAGGAGTGAGATCCGTGTTGTGTACAAATTAAAACTAAAATCGTTCCGAGATCGACAACTGTTTTTTCTCTCCCTACCGTTGACACAGGATCAAAGAACATTTGAGTATTTTTTTGGCAAGCGCTCGCTAACAATTCCCCCCGTCAAACTCTGTAAAAAAAATGTATTGCAAATTTTCCTCATGCATCAATATTGCTAATGCCTATATTACTGGAACAGTGTTAAATGCTCATAATTCTCAGTGTTAAATGCTCATAATTCTCACCGTTAAACGCTCATAATTATCAGCGTTGAATGCTCATAATTCTCAGTGTTAAAAGCAGACGTTTATCAGTGTTGCTGTGTCGTATTCTATTTATATATGTATATTATGCTAATTATATCTATAAGAACAAATCTTTCTCTGTAATAAGATATAGGCACGAGTCTTCATCAATCTGTATAATAATTACTGTTATAAAAGGTACATAAATGGTTTTGTTAAACTGAAGAATCACCTTTGAATAGAAGAGTGTTGGTACGAAGCAGCTCATCCAATAATGTTGAAATATCATTGCGAATAAAGCTTATACAAATTAATACTCGGACTCCTGGTTGGCAATTCAGAGATTACACGTCTCGTATATTGTTTGTTATCTTGCTTAGAACAGAGACAAGCGGCATTTGCCAGACATAACAAAGGTAATATTGATAGGGTATTAAAAGTATCAACACAAGACAGAACACGAAACAATTTATGGAACCAATTACCGTGTAACGTGGTGGAGGTGGGGTCCCTTGATTGTTTCAAATGTGGGTTGGACATGTATATTCGTGGGGTTTGGGTAGTTTAAATAAGAACTGCCTTGTATGGGCCAATAGGCCTTCTGCAGTTACCTTATGTTCTTCTTATGTTCTTACATGATCCCACTGAGGTCCTTGCAAATCATAATAGCTTGCACTATTAGATGTATTAAGTAACAGAGCTACATGTCAAGTATGTGTTACACTGCGGAGGCAGAATCCATACACAGTTTCAAATGTAGATATGATAGAGCACAATAGGCTCAGGTATCTATACATCAGTTATTTGATAGTGGAGAGACGGGACCAAAGAGCCAAAGCTCATCCCCAGCACCCTCAATTTGGTGAGTAAAATTTGGCGAGTGTTGTGATGGTGTTTGAGGCACACATGCAGAACTACAAGCCCTTAGTGAACTCTTCATATTATATATATATATATATATATATATATATATATATATATATATATATATATATATATATATATATATATATATATATATATATGTCGTACCTAATAGCCAGAACGCACTTCTCAGCCTACTATTCAAGGCCCGATTTGCCTAATAAGCCAAGTTTTCATGAATTAATGTTTTTTCGTCTACCTAACCTACCTAACCTAACCTAACCTAGCTTTTTTTGGCTACCTAACCTAACCTTACCGATAAATATAGGTTAGGTTAGGTAGGGTTGGTTAGGTTCGGTCATATATCTACGTTAATTTTAACTCCAATAAAAAAAAATTGACCTCGTACATAGAGAAAAGGGTTGCTTTATCATTTCATAAGAAAAAAAATATAGTAAATATATTAATTCAGGAAAACTTGGCTTATTAGGCAAATCGGGCCTTGAATAGTAGGCTGAGAAGTGAGTTCTGGCTACTAGGTACGACATATATATATATATATATATATATATATATATATATATATATATATATATATATATATATATATATATGTATGTATCGAGCCAGGCTTAGCTGTCTAATGTATTTGAGTTATGTAAATCAAACAACTAATCGTATATTTAAATAAGATTTTTTTAGGGTGATCCGGACTTTTAAATCTCTCAGATGATATTTTTTTTGGGGGGGGGGGCCACCAATAGTGACACCATTGGGTGTTTTACACGTAAGACCATCATATCTCAGGAAAGGTACCTTATCTACACGTTCCTTTGAGCTGTTGCCCAAGGATGCATTCTGGGATGTCCGAGTGCACTCTGCATATTGGTATACTTTGTCTTAGCATTCTAGTTGTCATCCACTGGATGGTAAACAAAATTTGTCGGGATCCAGTTTACACTCATTGACAATCCGAAAAGCATTACTAGTCAAATACTAGACGCAAGTACTCAGGAGGCATCTTTGCATGAGCTCTGATGGTCTCGAGTACAAGTCGATGGTATAATCATCATGAGTTTCCTCTAGATGTATTTGCGCATTTTAAGGTGAATATCACTTGAGTAAAAAAGTCCTAGTTGACCTGAGACTTAGACCTAATGTCTAAGTTGATGATGATATCGCCTTGTAGATACCTGATATGGGATGATGGCTACTGCTTAACAAATCTTTAGAGCAAAATTTCGTGTCGAATTTCACATATGTGATGGAGAGAGAGCACATAACAGAGCTCTACCAACCGTAAACAAGATACAACCGGCCATATACTTGATAACCAAGTGAACAACCAATTTACCCTTGAAAAACTCCCGAAACCAAACGAAAAGCCTTGAAGATGAAAGTTGCCATATTCCTTGTATATCTACTTAGGGAGTGCCCACCCCCCAAAAATCCCAATATACAGACAACATCTCTTTCAAGGTGCCTTACAATGAACAAACAACAAGGCTGTATTAAAGTTCACATCATTTCTAAGCACAATCAGACCATCACCAGATATGTCCTAACCAGCAAGTCCGAACTAATCGCCGAAAGGAACTTAGATATAGCCGAAACACTGTATATCAAACACTCATACAGTTATCAGCAGCCAGCTTATACTTCAGCATTATTTCCATCAACAAGACCAAGGGAAAACAACTTCACACCAACTACCCCCCAGCTTAATAGATAGAATTCTGGGCAAGATTTTCTAGTTCCTTCGACTAGGTAACACCTGTTTATTTTAAATAGAATATGCACTATCACCTGATAGAATAATTGAAGCCCACCATAATCCCACTCTGCCTTCATTAAGACTCATTCACGTTATTAGCTACCATACAGCACTACCAGAAATTGCAAACACACACTATATATATAATATATATATATATATAATAACATACATCGTGAGACGCTTTTGCCAATTTGTATTCACTTTAGCGACACGCGTCAAGTCCAATAAAATTGTAAAATAAACTATGTTGGAGTTCTTCTCCAACTTTCTTCCCAAGTGAAAAAATTATATATATATGTATGTCGTACCTAGTAGCCAGAACGCACCTCTCAGCCTACTATGCAAGGCCCGATTTGCCTAATAAGCCAAGTTTTCATGAATTAATTGTTTTTCGACTACCTAACCTACCTAACCTAACTTTTTCGGCTACCTAACTTAACCTAACCAATAAAGATAGGTTAGATTAGGTTAGGTAGGGTTGGTTAGGTTCGGTCATATATCTACGTTAAAATTAACTCCAATAAAAAAAATTGACCTCATACATAATGAAATGGGTAGCTTTATCATTTCATAAGAAAAAAATTGGAGAAAATATATTAATTCAGGAAAACTAGGCTTATTAGGCGAATCGGGCTTTGCATAGTAGGCCGAGAACGACGTTCTGGCTACTAGGTACAACATATATATATATATATATATATATATATATATATATATATATATATATATATATATATATATATATATATATATATATATATATACACACACATATACATACACATATACATACACATATACATACACATATACATACATACACATACACACACACACACACACACACACACACACACACACACACACACACACACACACACACACGCGCGCGCGCGCGCGCTTGCGTGTGTGTGTATGCACACAAACTGTTGAGATAATCAGATTAATATACAAAGCAAAACCATGAAACGGCCTTTTAACCTGCCTAATGATTACTTGTTCTGTGGTGCTGATAATGCATCGGTTCAGTTAATTAGTTGATGTACCCGAAACACGAGGCTCTAATTCCCCTCTGATGGAGCCAATCCTCGTGCATAGTCTGCGTGTTGCAAGAGAAGTTGGACTTATATTGCATCAGGATCACCAAATAAAGCGATCAACGATAATGTTATCACCACGAAGCTTACGTGAGACAGAAACATAACAAGAGATACTGGCGCGCTGCTACAAAATCTGGCTAATGATTTAGACTGGTTCGTCGAAAATTTTTAAACAAATTTTCTCTTCAAATTTGGGGGAAAGTTAGCCAAATTCATGACCCCTTCCATTCCCTCTTAGTGGTAGTTCTGGAATGAGTCTCGGTAAAAGCTTGATTCTAAGTAATGGAATCGTTGGATGTCATTAATACTTTTGACCCAAAGTGTATCCGGAACTGTGAGCGGTTACTGCTAGCCAGTGAACTCACTTGACAGTCGCTGGACTCGAGTTGAGGAGCGTAACATCAACATTGACGAGTCTGTCCGGTGTAATACCATATTCCCAACCCTTCAACTCCCTTCCGTACTTTATGAAGGCTTTCCAGTTTCACTCGAACACATTCTTCTGTCGTATACCTTAAGTGTGGCAACTTTCAAGGTATTGAAATCATCTTCAAGATGTTCGAACTATAAAAACATTCTCCCTATAAGGGGAAAATATTAATAATAAATATAAAATGCGCTGATGGGCAAATGTTACCGTAGATGCACCGTATCAACCGCTTAACATTCACCGCCACAAAACAGGTACAGTTAAAATGTTCTACGTGGAGTGCACTTTTATCTTGAACAATTAAGGGGACCAGGAGAACACCATAGGATAGCAACAACATGGAGACATGATTAGGGGGAAAGCCATAGGATAGCAACAACATGGAGACGTGACTAAGAGGAAAGCCATATGATAGCAACAACATGGAGACGTGACTAAGAGGAAAGCCATATGATAGCAACAACATGGAGACGTGACTAAGAGGAAAGCCATATGATAGCAACAACATGGAGACGTGATTAGGGGGAAAGCCATATGATAGCAACAACATGGAGACGTGACTAGGAGGAAAGCCATATGATAGCAACAACATGGAGACGTGACTAGGAGGAAAGCCATATGATAGCAACAACATGGAGACGTGACTAGGAGGAAAGCCATATGATAGCAACAACATGGAGACGTGACTAAGAGGAAAGCCATATGATAGCAACAACATGGAGACGTGACTAAGAGGAAAGCCATATGATAGCAACAACATGGAGACGTGACTAAGAGGAAAGCCATAGGATAGCAACAACATGGAGACGTGACTAAGAGGAAAGCCATATGATAGCAACAACATGGAGACGTGACTAGGAGGAAAGCCATAGGAATGCAACAACATGGGAGACTCACAAACTGTGGCAGTGTTCTTACATAATACTTCTGGGGGGACACAGGAAGCTAGTTGATGCTGCATGACGTTAACAAAAGCCCCAACGCTCACCAGCAGCGAGAACACACAAGGCACTCGACAGGAAGTGAAGGAACGACCTATTGCTCTCCCAATCTCCCCAAAGACTTTTAGAAATAACGTTCACATAGCAGCCGACTATAAGTTGCAAATGCATTAAGAATATCAAGAGTGTGTATTCAACCTCATAAGAGAATGTTATCTTAAAGTGTCACCAAAGAACTAAATGCAACCAATCCACAGAAGTGCATGATCAATCATGCATGTGGCCGTCGCATGGTTGCAACATACGGTTGCGTTTTGAAGGAAGACACACACATGCAAGTGTTCTCTATTGAGGCTACGTGGGTCTACAGCCTCATGGCTACATGCATACAACAAGGTTTACAATCCAATCATACGGATTCAAACTCACGCTCTTAGCCTTCTTAAGCTAGACGAGTGAAAACTCCTGGAGCTCTGATCCGATATCCATAGAGGTTACTGGTATAATAAAGTACAGTTAGGACGCCATGATATCGCTTCATTTATAAACCCCAATAGTATTAAATAGGAATCTTTATAAACATTTATAACTTCAGTAGTAGTAGTAGCCATCTTTGCAAACATTTATAATCCTCAGTAGTAGTAGTAGTAGTAGTAGTAGTAGTAGTAGTAGTAGTAGTAGTAGTAGTAGACATCCTAATAAACCTTTATAAACCTCAGTGATAGTGGTAGGCATCTTTATAAACATTTATAAACGTCAGGGCTGTATTAATCAATGTATTGCCGCCCGGCCTTGATGTCCCAACCTCGGAAGTGTGATAACAAGCTCAACATTTTGAACAATTGTAAATGCTTTGTGGAATAACCAAGAATAAATCTTGAATAACAAAAAGATCCTGGATAAAAAAATAAATCCTGAATAGAGAATAAATCCAGTATAAAAATATATTTAGATTAGAAAATAAATTCAGTATAAAAATCCTGTATGAAAATAAATCTTATATAAAAATAAATTCATTAGTTTCTATTACTCAGTCGGCATGTTCAAGACTAAAATGTACTTGCTTGATGGTTAAATATTCTGGTGGCCTTTAAACCCTCTACCAAATACAAAATACAAAATAATTCCACTTCTAGAAAAGGGGAAAATACGTACGATATTTTCCACTGATGTTGCACGCAATGGGCAGTGGCTGAAATAGCACCAGTAATGGAATGATTTCCCATTGACTGGGGATAACAGATGAATGGCAATATTTTCTTTGGCGTTTCCCCGTCAGGAGAGAATCTCCAGACGGGTAAATTTCTAAGAGAAACGGAGAGACAGGAGAATCTGTACCAATATCTCGGGCTTTAACTTACACGAACTGTTGACAGAAGTTGACATTCTTTAAGAATAAATGTAAATATCTTTTATGCCCTCACGTTGATTCAACTCTCAGGCCAAAAGGCTCAATATACACTATTACAGAGGCTGTATATTCTTATATATATTTTGAAGTCAGAAAAAATAAATATAAGATTTATGCATGATCAATATGCAACATGTATTACGTTCATAATCTTCTTTAGAAGCTTGCATAACTCGAGAAGAGAACTCATATCAAACAGATTTTTTTTTTGCTTTTCATAAAGGTGAAACGGGAAATGCTGTCTCGCTCATTTTAATTACCATTTCAGACGTACACTTTCAACAGGAATTGATGATTCATTATTTCCTTATGTTAAAACTCGCATCAAAATTTCTGGCTAAGCGCTATTAACAGTTTCTTTTAAGCCAATATATTCAAGAAACTATTTTTATATTATAAACAAACTATTGTTTATATTATAAACAAATGTGTCTCAGCTTATGAAAACGTTTAATTTGAATTTAACATTTACGATTGATATAAGACACGTATTGAGCAAGACACAATAGCTGGTAAAGGCTTCAATAATGATAAACAGATTAGAAACTAGAAATCTAATTTTGTATAAGCTGCCAGAGAAAAATTAACATTTGGGAAAAATGTAATGAACAAAGAGAACCTCGAATAAATGACATTGTAGGATCCGAGAAAGATGAGGAGACAGAAGAGAAAAAAAGACAAGACGAAAAATAATTGAAATGATTCGAAGAGAAGAAAATATAAGAAGGAAAAAAAGGGAAAATGGAAAAGGCATATGCATAAGAGGACTAGAAGACAAGTAGTCACAGAAGTTGTATCAGGAGGAGGAGAAGATATATCAAGGGGAAACAGCCAACAAGGGATAATAAGTTAAAAGGTAAAGAGAAGATGTGAAAATTAAGGCTAGAAAAAAGACGGTGGGGCCCAATAGGACCATAAAGCTTTTCTTAAGAGAATGGAGCTCGCCTGTGTTCTGTCCTCTAAAATAGAACCTTCCCGAGTCACTCAGCTGTCCTTAGGGTATTCGGGACTCGCAACCTCACGCCAAAAACTGCCTTTTCTAAGAGGGAAAGAAGGTAAAGACAAAAAATAAAAATAGGAGTGAAAGGAACAGTTGAAGAAGAAAATGGAGGGGGAACAAGGAGGCATATAAGAACAAAAGGAAGACAAAGAAATGTAAAAAAGCAATTGCAAAATGAGGAAATTAAAAATAGGATGAAAACTGTAAAATATGGTGATTTGAAGAACCCTAAAAAAATGTAAACGAATTAGTCATTCAAGACTTTGTATATTATATAAGCCAAACTAATTATAGATTATGCATATCCATTTAGTTCAGGTCTCATAAAACAAAGCTGGATAGTATCCAAAGCTATACCATCTGACTAGTCACAGATCTGAATGGCACGAGTTAAGTCTAAAGAAATTAAATCTGACGACACAGGAAGTGAGAAATAAAACTTACAAGACATGATCACGACATAGAAAATACCTAGAAAATAGCCCAGATAAGAGCAGACAAATTGCCATTGGTAATATATGAACAAATGGAAGCGGGTGGAAAAATTTAAATCTCGAATTGCAAAGATTTTCTAAAAATGATTCACTATGATAGTGAATAATGAAAAGTGGGAGGAAATGATGGAAGGGAGGTAGGCTCCACACACACCTTTAAAGCAGGGAGATAGGGCTGAAAATTACCTGGAACTTGTACTGCAACCTAATTAAAAGATGGAGGAGTGGGGTCTTTTACTACCCTCGTCCGTGAGACCCATTACCACTCCCGTCCGTGGTTATGGGCCCCACGGACGCGGATAGTAAAGAGCCCCAGTCCGTGGACCACTGTCCTTCCAACACAACTCTCTTCCATTCCACCTCTCTATCCCTCTCCTCTCCTTCTCTCAGGGTACAGACGGAACCGAAGTGCTCTACCTGCATGGTAATGATCTCTGACTCTGAGGAATTATTTACAATCTTACTGTAAACAGTTTTGGCAGATGAAACCAGTCTGACAGTTGTCGGTATTGTTCTTGTGACTGCTTTATAGTGAAGTTATATGTCTCTGGTGTGTTCTATTGATCATGTTACTGTGTTATCTAATGAAAGTTATTGAAAGTAGTTATCTTGTGATAACGATGAAAGAAAAAGTAGTTAAGCTAAACATCGCATCTCGTACTAGTTTGGAGCTCCACGTTAACCTCTTTATCTGTATCCCTTTTCTTCCCTTCTATCTCTTCCCTTCCATCTTCTTTCCTTCCAGCTTCTTCATTACTTCAGGCATTTTCGCTCCTTTCTATTCTCTTCCATCACAGTTCTTACTCTACCCCTTCTCTTTCACTACCACCCATCTCTCTCCTCCTCCCACTATTTCCTCCGCTATCACAACCCCCAATCTTGATCTTCCCTCTCCCTCTTCTTGCCTCATCTTCCAATTCTTTCCAATATCGTAGGAAATACCTTTCCAATACCTTTGGGCTCTGTTGATCGACAGGTTCCAAGAGGATGGAACACTCACTCATCCATCTTGAGGTTGGAAGTCAAGAATCACAAGGCATGCTAAACTGCTTCCCAGGATAAATTAACACGCCATCCTCTATTCCCACGAACGGGAGGTAAGATGGAAGGAAGAATAGGGGGAGAAAACGATAAGACAAAAGGGCAAGAAGATATGTTGAACAGGTGGGAGAGTGAACAGTATCAATATAAGAGGCAGGAAGGAGAGAGAGGGACAGGAAGGAGAGTGAACAAGGAGAGGGGCGAGGCGAGGGAAAAGGGAAAGAGAGAGGTGACAAGGGAAGAGGGAGGGAATGAAAGGGACGAATAACAAGAGAAGATTCATTATGAACCGACTAGTCGCTCTCCTGGAGCTGTAAGATAGAACATCGACCAAGTTCTTGCTCTCCTGGAGCTGCAAGATGCAATATCGACCAAGTTCTTGTCCTCCTGGAGCTGCAAGATGGAACATCGACCAAGTTCTTGTCCTCCTGGAGCTGTAAGATACGATATCCGAAGCCAAGATCTAGCAACTCAGCCTCGTAAGACGTGTAATACGACAAGGGAGCAAACAGCACCAGCTGGACGAGGGAATCAAGAAGGCGAAGAAGAAGAATTTCTTTAAAAGGAAAAATCTTGTTTGATAGCTTCTGGAAATCTATGGTTTTTATTTGTATTGTATAAATAGATCTATGTTTACATGTTTTATTTTTATTGCATAAATATATTTATGCTTTTGTTTTATTTTTATATAAGAAACATTGCACAATTACATTTAGAGTTTCCTCTTTGAAATAACATAAATGTAACAAAATACTTATGTAATTAATGCACATAATAATATATTTTTTGTCTGGTTTAAGCCATTATAATTACATTTGTTTTGCCTACAAAATATTCACAATGTCTAAATGTAATAGGACTAAGGTAGCGATTCTAAGAGAAGAGACATAATGGAAATAAACATAATGGGGAAATAGATTATATAACAGTTCAAAAAGTGATAATAGGAAACCGAACGCCCTGAAACCACCCTTGATCTTAGAGCATTCCAGTGCATTCATTCCAGTACATCTACCAAGTTACATTAACACTACAGGATATATCGTCGAGTACAGATACTTTTGTAACATTCTTGTAACTTGTGTAACGCTCATGTAACCAGTGTCCTGTAATCCGTATATATATCAGACTGCTTAAATGTGACCTGGAGGTGAAGCCTTTTACTAAATGCAGGAAACATTCGGCTCAATGTCACTTGTGTTTTTGAAATCGACATCAAGGTTGTGGCATGAATTGGCGATCGCTGATCGACACTAAGTGCAGGGCTTGTCGTATCAGATCAAGGACGACCACATACCTGAGGACTCACATACCTATCAGCCTAAAAGGAGCGATTGCAGATTGTCACAAAAATAATCAACATTGCTCCACCAGTTTTCAGATGATTTGATGTTGAATTTGGGAAATTAACACAAAGTGCATTGTAGCAGCGTCTCGCACAGATCACTGTAGCAGAACAGTAACTTTTTCTTGCATAAAAGAGCACATCCAACTCTGTTGTTTTTTACCAAATATTGGTACTCTTGAGTAGAAGCTACTTAAGACTGGGTCCTCTGGTACTTCTGTATATAAAGATTGTCGTTAAGCTAAACTTTGCTTGGCCTGTCTTCAAAGACACGCCAGGAGCCTAGAGCCTTCAAACAGATGAAGGCTCATCTGTTTGGAGGCTTCATACAAGAAGGCAATACACAGATCACACAATTCGAGCGCTATGTGTACCGCCAAATAAGCAAGTAACATACAGTTCCTTCACTCCTTTTCATACCCTTGAAAAAAATTCCTTTCACACAGTTCCTCTCTCCTTTTCCCCAATGGTATGTCATCAATTGGCTTCACTGATGAAGGTTTACCTGGGGGTCGTGACCTATGAAGCTTCGTCAACGTACATGACAAAAGCTCTACCAGATGCCATCTTACCTGACCACATAAAATAAAAAGGACCCAACTTTATACCAACCGCAAAAGTATATAACATCCCCCTGGTAGTTCATGTTGATTTTGAGTTAGTACGACTCAAGATGCCGCCGAGTAACGTTACACAGAACTACAGAATAAAAACATGCCACTTAAAATGTATTAAGAATATAATTAATAAAATTAGGCAAAACTGAATATTGAAATGTAAACCTCCAGGTGTAATAAAGTTTACGTTCGAGTCCCAGAAATTGTATGACCACCACTGTTGACCCCTGAAGAAAGGTCATTTCTCCCTAAACAGCCTCGTATAAAGGTCACCTTAGATTAAATAGTAAATGGGAACTGCGACCCACTAGACGGTACCAAATAGGAGGGCGTGGTGGAGGGGGGGCGCCCCGAGGGCGTGGTGGAGAGGGGGCGCCCCGAGGGCGTGGTGGAGAAGGGCAGCCGAGGGCGTGGTGGAGAGGGGCAGCCGAGGACGTGGTGGAGAGGGGCAGCCGAGGGCGTGGTGGAGAGGGGCAGCCGAGGGCGTAGTGGAGAGGGGCAACCGAGGGCGTGGTGGAGAGGGGCAGCCGAGGGCGTGGTGGAGAGGGGGCCCGAGGGCGTGGTGGAGAGGGGGCGGGCCGAGGGCGTGGTGGAGAGGGGGCGGGCCGAGGGCGTGGTAGAGAGGGGGCGGGCCGAGGGCGTGGTAGAGAGGGGGCGGGCCGAGGGCGTGGTGGTGGAGGGGGCGGGCCGAGGGCGTGGTAGAGAGGGGGCGGGCCGAGGGCGTGGTGGTGGAGGGGGCGGGCCGAGGGCGTGGTGGTGGAGGGGGCGGGCCGAGGGCGTGGTGGTGGAGGGGGCGGGCCGAGGGCGTGGTGGTGGAGGGGGCGGGCCGAGGGCGTGGTGGTGGAGGGGGCGGGCCGAGGGCGTGGTGGTGGAGGGGGCGGGCCGAGGGCGTGGTGGTGGAGGGGGCGGGCCGAGGGCGTGGTGGTGGAGGGGGCGGGCCGAGGGCGTGGTGGTGGAGGGGGCGGGCCGAGGGCGTGGTGGTGGAGGGGGCGGGCCGAGGGCGTGGTGGTGGAGGGGGCGGGCCGAGGGCGTGGTGGTGGAGGGGGCGGGCCGAGGGCGTGGTGGTGGAGGGGGCGGGCCGAGGGCGTGGTGGTGGAGGGGGCGGGCCGAGGGCGTGGTGGTGGAGGGGGCGGGCCGAGGGCGTGGTGGTGGAGGGGGCGGGCCGAGGGCGTGGTGGTGGAGGGGGCGGGCCGAGGGCGTGGTGGTGGAGGGGGCGGGCCGAGGGCGTGGTGGTGGAGGGGGCGGGCCGAGGGCGTGGTGGTGGAGGGGGCGGGCCGAGGGCGTGGTGGTGGAGGGGGCGGGCCGAGGGCGTGGTGGTGGAGGGGGCGGGCCGAGGGCGTGGTGGTGGAGGGGGCGGGCCGAGGGCGTGGTGGTGGAGGGGGCGGGCCGAGGGCGTGGTGGTGGAGGGGGCGGGGCGAGGGCGTGGTGGTGGAGGGGGCGGGCCGAGGGCGTGGTGGATGGGGGGGCCCCCCGAGGGCGTGGTGGAGGGGGGGCCCCCCCGAGGGCGTGGTGGAGGGGGGGCCCCCCGAGGGCGTGGTGGAGGGGGGGCCCCCCCGAGGGCGTGGTGGAGGGGGGGGGCCCCCCGAGGGCGTGGTGGAGGGGGGCCCCCCCGAGGGCGTGGTGGAGGGAGGGCCCCCCCGAGGGCGTGGTGGAGGGGGGGGCCCCCCGAGGGCGTGGTGGAGGGGGGGCCCCCAGAGGGCGTGGTGGAGGGGGGCCCCCCGAGGGCGCGGTGGAGGGGGGGCCCCCGAGGGCGTGGTGGAGGGGGGCCCCCCGAGAGCGTGGTGGAGGGGGGGCCCCCCCGAGGGCGTGGTGGAGGGGGGGCCCCCCGAGGGCGTGGTGGAGGGGGGCCCCCCGAGGGCGTGGTGGAGGGGGCCCCCCGAGGGCGTGGTGGAGGGGGGCCCCCCGAGGGCGTGGTGGAGGGGGGCCCCCCGAGGGCGTGGTGGAGGGGGGCCCGCCGAGGGCGTGGTGGAGGGGGGCCCGCCGAGGGCGTGGTGGAGGGGGGCCCGCCGAGGGCGTGGTGGAGGGGGGCCCGCCGAGGGCGTGGTGGAGAGGGGGGCCGAGGGCGTGGTGGAGAGGGGGGCCGAGGGCGTGGTGGAGAGGGGGGCCGAGGGCGTGGTGGAGAGGGGGGCCGAGGGCGTGGTGGAGAGGGGGGCCGAGGGCGTGGTGGAGAGGGGGGCCGAGGGCGTGGTGGAGAGGGGGGGCCGAGGGCGTGGTGGAGAGGGGGGCCGAGGGCGTGGTGGAGAGGGGGGGCCGAGGGCGTGGTGGAGAGGGGGGCCGAGGGCGTGGTGGAGAGGGGGGCCGAGGGCGTGGTGGAGAGGGGGGCCGAGGGCGTGGTGGAGAGGGGGGCCCGAGGGCGTGGTGGAGAGGGGGGCCGAGGGCGTGGTGGAGAGGGAGGCCGAGGGCGTGGTGGAGAGGGGGGGTCGAGGGCGTGGTGGAGAGGGGGGCCGAGGGCGTGGTGGAGAGGGGGGCCGAGGGCGTGGTGGAGAGGGGGGCCGAGGGCGTGGTGGAGAGGGGGGTCGAGGGCGTGGTGGAGAGGGGGGCCGAGGGCGTGGTGGAGAGGGGGGCCGAGGGCGTGGTGGAGAGGGGGGCCGAGGGCGTGGTGGAGAGGGGCCCCGAGGGCGTGGTGGAGAGGGGGGCCGAGGGCGTGGTGGAGAGGGGGGCAGAGGACATGATGGAGTAGAAAATAATGGAGGGGGCGAAAGATCTAATGGTGGCGGAGGAAGTAATAGAGCGTAAAAAAAGTAATGGAGGACGAAGAAATAATAAAGCAATATTAAGGATGAAGTGTTGAAGAGGTGCGTAAGAAAAAGAGAGAGAAATGAGAAGTAATGGGGAAGGTAAGAACTAATGGGGCCGCGTATGAAATAATGGCGGGTCTGAAGGGAAACTCAGATGATTAATAAACTGAATGAAACAATGAGTTGATAATTGGTGAGAAGAAACTAGGATGAGGGGTTTGGAACGAGCGTGAGGGTGTCACGTAATAGGGCGAGCGTGAAGAAATAGGGATTTAGGAGTGGGCGTGGACAATTGGGGATTTAAGAGCCGGGAAATTTGGGGATTTAAGAGCGTGGAAAACTTAGGATTTAGGAGCGGGTGAAAATTTGGGGATTTAAGGAGAGGGAGTGAAATCAGGGATTTAATGGTGATGGAAGAGATTTACAGATATAAGGCGAGGTAGAAAGATGAGGGATTTATGGATGAAGGAAGGGGGGGAGGAGAATAATAGTGCCAAAGGCGATATATGAGGGGTTGCAAAGTGTTTGGGAAGACAGAAACACACGCGCGTGCGTGATGGTGGGTGGTGGGTGTGGGAGGTCAGACACACACACACGCACAGAGCCAGCCAGTGTTGATCAGAGCACCTCAGGCGAGGCTGGAGGCAGGTGGTTGCGTGCGGCTCCTGCTCTCACTCTCTCTCACTCACTCTCACTACCCTCCGTCACCCTCGAAGCCGCGCCTCACTCCACACTCAACCACGCTACAATCACGGCCGCTACATCTACCGTATTTAACTTCATGAAACAGTTAAATTATATAAAAAAAAAAAACTTATGGTGATTAAATTGTGTCCACGAATAAGTGAAGAAAATATTTAGAATGAAAAAAAGTCAATATCAGTAATAAATGTATAATTTGCATGATGAATGAAAACTGTAATGTATAGGACTCTGCATTACAACAGAACCATGACATAGTTGACAAAAACTTTATCCGGCAATAACAAAGTTCGCTTTACTTAATTGTCGTCGTGTGTGTGTTTTGTTTTTTCCAAATGGGAACCAATTATTACGTATACCAATCACAGGAAAAAGGAAAAAAAAGAAAATTCATGAAAACAGTCACCTTTCTTTGGCAGTTAATTTCCATAACTGAAGGAACTTGTTGAATCCCCCATTCCTTCTCCCCCCTCCCGTCTCTCTCTCTCTCTCTCTCTCTCTCTCTCTTTCTTTTACCCTACTGGAAAAATAATTAGTTTTCACTATTCTGTGTCACATGAGACTTCATGGAAAGTGACTTAACCTTTACACAACTTGTCAATTGGCTCACATCCTTTTGGTGTTCAATGACCCGATAGGTCACCAAACCTCTAGTGATGATCTGGTGACCCAAGCCAATGGTAACTCTTGGCTATGACGGACTAGCCACTCTCCACTCTCTCCTACCCACACGAGACCTCGTACCCTCACAAACCAAAGCAGGTATACAACAAGGTCACTTAATCGTCACGTGCACTATTAATGCTAGTTTCATTTCGCACTGCAGTAAATTTAGTATTGAAACCATACAATGGAATCGAACCAGCATCTCTCAGGGCTTCTCAGGCCCATGTCATTAAAGCTGATTCGATCTCATTGTACAACCCAAATATATTCTCAGATGCATCATTTCGTGATTTCATTGTGTTTTAAAATAACAAATCATTCCTGTCAACATACATTTTAAATTTCATTATGCACAACATGAGACAATTGACTAGAACGCTCTCACCCAGCACAAATAAAACACTTGACATGAGAACGTTGTGACCTTCCTCACTCGCGATCATCTGCCAGCTATAGTGTCCCAGGTAACGCGGATAATGAGGAGTTATATTACACAGTTACGAGAACGATCCGTATGTTGGTGTTTGCCTTGTTAAACGAACGTCAAGTAGGCAACAGAGAACTGGTTTTAGTATATAAATGCTTATTTACCCTGTACTCTCTCTCTCTTTCACTCTCTCTCTCTCTCTCTCTCTCTCTCACTCTCTTATGACAGATTATCAAGACGTTACTTTTGTAATTTTCATTGTTTATATTTCGTAAATTATTCCTTAAATTGTTTGGTTTACATCGCATAAATACAAATATTATTTTGAATACAGAAATGGTTAAGGAGGGTAAATTGATATACAGGTTATGATTTGAACAATAAAACTCAGGTTAAACTCTGATCTCTCTCTATATGCACCCAAAGGACAAATTTGGAGACTGATACAGCTAACTTTGTCACGTGAATTTGTAACCCTCGACAGACCCGGAAACAATAATGGGGTAAATAAAGTGAATAAAACACAGTTCTACAATGTCTCTTGAAAAGAACCCAAGATAAAGGGGCGAAGTAGATAGAAAAAAAGGTGCAAAATTCCACATGAAAGGAAAGATGTAGCTGGAACTGAGGACGAGGAAGGAAGGTTAAAGCCATGGGTCAGCTTGACCCACAGTGCCTGCTTCCTCCTCCTCCTCCTGACCTCTACAAGGTCAAGGTGGATGACACCTCCAGGTCACTGACGAGACAATATCGATGTTATTCATAATCTCAAGGAGACGTCAAAAGGAGAAAAAAACAGCTCAAGCATAAAAACTGACGTTCCTCGTATTGCCTTAGCTTGGCAACAAGTGAATCAGATTACTGCTTAAGTGTTGACAAAGCAAGACATCACGGGAACCGAAACTCAACTCACTAAAGAATCGATCCAAGTAACTTCAAAGGTAAGCATATTATTTCATTTTCACAATTATGGAACGTTACAAAAAAAATCCAATGTATTATTAAGCTAATCACCATTATATTCATTGTAAATATTAAATATTGTTTAATTGTTTTTCACATTTCGTTGTAGTCTTGAAGCACTGTGTTTTCAAGGTCATTTCTCTAGTATTGATCTGAATATCCGGTGCGTATGTGTTTATGCAGGCGATGAGTCACAATAACGTGGCTGAAGTATGTTGACCAATCCACACACTAGAAAATGAGGGACGACGACGTTTCGGACCATTTTCAAGTCGATTGAGATGTAGTCGATTGAGATCAAGTCGATTGAGCGACTTGAGAATGGTCCAGGAAGGACCGAAACGTCGTCGTCCCTTCATTTTCTAGTGTGTGGATTGGTCAATATATGTGTTTATGGTTCGTCAACCTGTTTACGTGGCTAGATTGTTTATAGCCTGAGTCTGGTTGGATATGTAGCAGTTTATGTCGCTAGTATATACAGCCAATTTGTTGCTTGGCTTAGTGTCTTATCCTAATTACTATGCTAATTGCCAATGTTGTCACTCCGGGTTTGTGCGTGTGTGTGGGGGGGGTTGGAATTGTGTGTGGGGGTGTGTAATTCGATTATATTATTAATATATATATATATATATATATATATATATATATATATATATATATATATATATATATATATATAAAATATATATCTGAAAACTCACACCCCAGAAGTGACTCGAACCCATACTGCCAGGACGCCTTAATCAAGGCGTCCTGTACATAACAGTTGCGTTGCTCCTGGCAGTATGGGTTCGAGTCACTTCTGGGGTGTGAGTTTTCAGATATATATATATATATATATATATATATATATATATATATATATATATATATATATATATATATATATATATATATATATATATATCGCAAAATCTGGTAAACTAAAAACTAGTGTTCCTGTCAAACAAAATGAGAAAATAAATATTTTATTGTCATCATTTACGCGTGATCAGTTACAAATTAGAGTGTCTTGGCCACCTAAGAGTCTGAACTGTTGTTCGATTCACATGCACGTCGTCCTGTATTCTGTATTGGTGTACAGGTGGAAGAACGGTGGAGGAACGGTGTCCAATTGTTCCCCCTCCCTTCCTGGGATTCGAATCCAGGTCTTTCCGAATCAATAGGGCAACGAGTAGCAGTGCAAGAACTCAACATCACAGAGTGGTATCGATTATAACTCTAAACGAATGTCATCACATATGGCAATTGAAATCATTGCAAATACAACAAGTTAAGCTATACCTGTTTTTGGTTAATTACACCTGACCAACCCTAGGGATGGGTTGGTCAGGTGTCGGCCTATATATCCTCCCCCTTTTCCCTTCTCCTTAGTCAGTCTGGTGTTGACAAAGGCTTTAACAAAGCCGAAACGTTCACCTCATTTCATATTTCTCTGTGGATTTTCCGCATAAAATGATCAGTGTTTTGTGATCGTCAATTGCACAACATTGTCTATGAAGACATACACAATTATTATTTCAAAGGAATTGTGAATGCTTTAACTGTGCCAGTTAAAAAAATAAATAAATAGCCTAATATTTAAAAAAAAAAGGGACATCAGTCGACGGAACTCATCACAAACTATGAGAAATTTTAATTTATTAAATAGTTCCCTAAAAGAGATGATATTTGTAATAGTTTAATTAACTCAAATCTATCATTTCCAATTTACATAAATTGTTTTGTAAATGAGTATTTTTCATAACATTTCCAAGTCATATCTACATGAATAGTTAATTACCAAAAATAATGGTATAACGTGTGGGTGCGTGTGCGTATAATATTTTATTATATATATATATATATATATATATATATATATATATATATATATATATATATATATATATATATATATACACACACACACACACACACGTGTGCGTCCACACACATGTATATAAACATTTAGCATTTTACAAACTAAATTAACTTCACTTAAAATATTTTCGAAGCATTTTAAGTGAATATTATTATTATTAAATACTATTTTATTATTATTAAAGAACAATAAAATTACTCAAATTTTATTTCGCAAACTGATGTCCAAAGCATTGGTGTTTTTACGGGCTCACCATAGCCCGTGCTACATGGACACTTCGTTCTGAGTAGCTAAATCTGAAAAAAACAGCATTGGTTTGATCCTTTGTGTGGCAAGAGCATTGATATTTTATGTTACAATGTTACATGTGTGTTTCTTCAACCCGTGTAGCTCATTACACTAAAATAACAGGAAGGTGGTGTTTCGGAACCAGCCAAACTTTTGTTGCTGGTTTCGGGAATCACTGTCCCCGCGGCCCGGTCTTTGACCAGGCTTCCTAGTTGATGGGCTGTGATAGTACTTCAAGTCTACGCAGAGAGGCGTCCGGTAACATCACCTAATTTACATAAATTTACATAAATTGTATTACAAGTATCAGTCGATACCTTAAACATTATGACAGACATCAAAATGCAACGGAGGGGTTGAGGGGGGTTATATATTTACTTGGAATTATATCAAGCTTTAGGAGAATATATTTCTTTAACTCGTGGTGCTGCAATATCATCGATCAGCGGTCGCGAGGCGAATTGAATTTCCTTGTGAAGTCTTTAGGAAGGAATAATGTAGGGTTCCCAACAACTGCTTCAAGGGGACACTATTCCAGGAGGCCAAGAATAATGGGCCTGCGTTGATTGCTCTCGGGAACGCCTGCACATTACATTGTAATGCCTAATCTTTACCCCCATTATCGGAAATTCACGCCAAAGACGGTTTCATTACCTAGTTTATTAAGGGGGAGTTATAACATTAAGTTTTATAAATTTGCCTTAAAGCACTGTCAATTTCTCATTAATATCCTGTTGCGTACTTTATTCTTATAGTTAAATATTGTTTTTGGAGCTTGATTCAGGTGTCTATTAAAGCATGTATTTACCCATTTACTAAACTATTCTTAAGCCATTAAGCCAAATTAACAATTTAAATACGAAAAACTACAAAAATAAACTCGTCCTCCCGAGCAAGGAAGAAAATAATGATAAACTTTTGAAGGTGTGACATTTAGTTTGGTTCTTTTTAATTACAACAAAGAAAGCCATTAAAATTCACACAAAGCTTTAAAGAGAACTTATTTTTCTGTTTTCGTCAGATCCAAAGTTTGTTTCTTCGTCTTTCCCAGCTGAAAGCAAAAGCTTTTATAGATTAAAGCTTCCACTTAGATTTGTTTGGCGAAGCTTTCATAATTTTTATTCTGCACTCAAGTCTTTGAGTGTGTTGTTTTCCGCGTGTGTTTGCAATGCGTGAGTACGTGAGTGCGCGCGCGTGTGCAAACTGGACTTAGTATGTGTTACTGCGAAATTTCATAACTTTGAAAGGTATATCCCTCGCACCTGGGATGTGTGTGTGCACATGGTGGGGAAATAATGGTTGCACATTGTGGGGAAATAATGGTTGCACATTGTGGGGAAATAATGGGTATTCCATGCTGAGTGAGACTGAGCCTCCCACCGGCCTTACAAAGCACTCAACTTTGATGTGTTTGTGATCCCAGGAGAGAGAGAGTGTTTTGAAGCGTGTGAATGTGCAAAACCTGCAACCCATTACGACACACACAAACCTTATACACTCGTGTTCAACACAAACCCCCCACGATTTTGTGTACCACATTCACAAACATTGACAGGCAGTGTATTTCCTCAGGTAAGGCCTTGGCTTCCATAACGCAAATTGCATTTATTTTAATCGTACCCTGTTATCATACCCTGTACTGAGAAGCCTGGCTGCAGTAACATTACCATTTGAAAACAAATTTGAAAAGCAAAAACACGAAGAATGAGCAAATCACGAAGTCCTTAGTTTCTCAACTCATCACATATAAATATATTACATGCAATGTGTTCGTAATATAAGTCATTACGTTCGTAATACGAGTCGTGCTCATTTAGTAAAAGGATTCGCAAATTTTCCAGAAAACTTTCAAGATTCGTCAAGTCTGGAAGCGCTCAAGAAACTTAACACTGTAGTCTTGAGGCAGTTCTGTTCTCTCTCATACACCTTAGTTTGCTTTAATAATTAGGTAATTTTTTGTGTTGGGAAAAGGGGCGACAGAAAGAATATTATACGTATTCTAATTTTGCTGATCCAGTGGGCTATTTGTGCAGACTCGGGACGCTGACACACATATATATGAGCTCATATACTTAACCAACTTCTCCTAAGCTCACACACCTCTCTCCCTAAACACACACACACACACCTCTCTTCCCTAATCCCTCCCCCCCCCCACACACACACAATTGAGGTATATAACAGAGCTCGAAATAGAGCACAAACATGTGATAGAGCTCGAGAAGCTCAGGAATCTGTATACCAGTAGATTGACGGTTGAGAGGCGAAACCAAAGAGCTGAACCTAAACCCACGCAAGCACAATTAGGCGAATACAACTAGGTGAGTATAGACAGACAGACAGACACACACACACACACACACACACACACACAGGGGTCTCGTAGCCTGGTGGATAGCGCGCAGGACTCGTAATTCTGTGGCGCGGGTTCTATTCCCGCACGAGGCAGAAACAAATGGGCAAAGTTTCTTTCACCCTGAATGCCCCTGTTACCTAGCAGTAAATAGGTACCTGGGAGTTAGTCAGCTGTCACGGGCTGCTTCCTGGGGTGTGTGTGTGTGTGTGGTGTGGAGAGAGAGAGAAAAAAAAAATAGTTAGTAAACAGTTGATTGACAGTTGAGAGGCGGGCCGAAAGAGCAAAGCTCAACCCCCGCAAAAACACAACTAGTAAACACACAACTAGTAAACACACACACACACACACACACGTAGGTGTACACTCAGCCACACCTACACTACCACCACCCCCCCCCCCCACACACACACACACACACACGTAGGTGTACACTCAGCCACACCTACACTACCACCACCCCCCCCCCACACACACACACGTAGGTGTACACTCAGCCACACCTACACTACCACCACCCCCCCCCCCCACACACACACACACACGTAGGTGTACACTCAGCCACACCTACACTACCACCACCCCCCCCCCCACACACACACACACGTAGGTGTACACTCAGCCACACCTACACTACCACCCCCCCCCCCACACACACACACGCACGCACTTACGCACATACCCAGCCACACCTACCCCCCCCCCACACACACACACACGCACGCACGTACGCACATACCCAGCCACACCTACACCCCCCCCCCCCCACACACACACCCTCCCAGGCCACCACCCACACTGCAGGCATTGTTCCTCTCATCAAAGATAATTATTGTGCGTGTACTTCATGACTGCACCATTTCAACCTAACGCGTTGGCTCACCTGCATTATGGTCTTTAGAGGCATAAGGTGTTGGATAGTTAGCGTTGCAAATACGGAAACAATTAAACTATTGTGTCCTACATCTTATGATGCAAACAGCAACGGTGCACAAATCCACAAGGGCCGTGAGGAAGGGTTCGAACCAACGTCCGAGATAATCCCCGACGCGCCTTAGTCGAGTGCACCACGACATAGTTAAAAGAATTAGAAGAAGCAGTCTCCGTGGTGTAGTGGTAAGAAAGCAGTCTCCGTGGTGTAGTGGTAAGACACTCGCCTGGCATTCCGCGAGCGCTATGTCATGGGTTCGTATCCTGGCCGGGGAGGATTTAATGGGCGCAATTCCTTAACTGTAGCCTCTGTTTAACGCAACAGTAAAATGTGTACTTGGATGAAAAAACGATTCTTCGCGGCAGGGGATCGTATTCCAGGGACCATAGGATTAAGGACTTGCCCGAAACGCTACGCGTACTAGTGGCTGTACAAGAATGTAACAACTCTTGTATATCTCTCAAAAAAAGAATTGCAATCCTGCAGCCTCTCCGAGACATAAACCAGGGTTTTCCACAATTCCTCCCATGCACCCAGGCTCTGTCAACAATCTGTTCTAATATATTTATAGCTGTTCTGAATATTTAATACTTTTGATGTATTGTGATTTGTTAGTTGTGAATTGTATTGTGTATTGTGATGTTAATACTATTGTGATTCCTGCGTGTACTGAAGTAAGGGTGAAGAGGTAGAACAGCTAGTTGACAGAGCCCGGGTGCATGGGGGAAATGTGTAAAACCCTGGTTTGTGTCTCGGAGAGGCTGCGGGATCCGCGTGAGGGCAGTAGCACTCCAGGTTGCAATTCTTTTGACGATGTCGTGGCGCAATCGACTAAGGCGCGTCTGGAATTATCTCGGACGTAGGTTCGAACCCTCATCACGGCCCTTGTGGATTTGTTCATTTGATGTATCACGTTATTGTGATTTCTGTGTGTAGTAACGATGCCTTGACTAGGTTCATAAGTGTGTGGATACATAGGCGTGTGTGGATACATAGGCGTGTGTGGATACATAGGCGTGTGTGGATACATAGCCGTGTGTGGATACACAAGCGTGTGTGGATACATAGGCGTGTGTGGATACATGACGTGTGTGGATACACAGGCGTGTGTGGATACACAGGCGTGTGTGGATACACAGGCGTGTGTGGATACACAGGCCATGTTCTCCAGTGTCTATTCATTTCAGCATCAAAGGAACATCTCTTGATTCTTGGGATTTGTACGTGTATCATGGAATTGAGGAAAACTTACACGGTGTAATATTTCAGCTTCGTTAGAGGAAACTACATCGAATTTAATCCCACTACGTCCTGTTGTACTAAGCTTAGGTATCAACCTCTTGTGTAGTAGAACCTTTTCCTATCCAGTTATCTTCATCTGAATGCATTAAACAACAATTTAATCACGACTTTATGCTCTTGAACATACTGAATTAATGCACAACATTTATTCCCTATTATTAAAGGTATAATTGAAAAACAAATCACATTCTTTAAAATAAAGGTAAATAAACAATTGCTTAATATAAACAATGGATAAATGAGCCAAGTCATATATGTCAACACTACCTAATCAGTGTTTAATATAGTGTGATTAATCTATTGCAAATTAATATACTAATTATTCCAGGCGGTACCGTAAATGAGATAACTATTGCAAAGATGTTTACAGACATACAGCAGTCTATTAACCTTACTTCAAGACACGTACACGTTATAAACCCTAAATTTTAGTCACGAAGTAGATTAATACATAAATTAATCACTGCGCTTTTTATTAACCCACAATTGCGCACCCACACATGCAAACCTTACACACACACACACACATACACACACACACACACACACACACACACTGTTTACACACTGTTCAGTAGGAATAATTAAATGTAAAAGTCGTGGTATGAAGAATTGTACCAAAAACTGCAATGCTACATTCGCTCAGATATTCAGTACGTAGATTGTGGCAAGACGATAGACACACTGTTAGCATCAGGTGTAGATATAGGTATATATCTACAGGTATAACTCTACAGATAGACCTTAGTAGTCATACAGGCTTAACTCTCTATCCTTTAAGTATCTTACAGGTCTCTAATACCCAACTTACGACGGAATACACTCTCTCGTAAACAATAATTAACGCTATTGACGCACACAGTTTAACATTACAGAGTCAAACGTGCAAAATCTTAGACCTGATGCTATTTTTGTAGGTCTTTAAGCTATTATTTGACACGTAATCAGAAGTCATCAGAGGAATCTTTGGACTGCATCCAATATTTGCTTAACCAAATTGGTCGTTCCTTTAAAGTCAACAACGAGGAGGTCTTCTCTTACCCTATAAAAGCTTCGGTAAGTGTGACAGTTTAATCTCATAGCATCTGCTGTACACAATACTAACTTGATCGAGCCCAATAAAGCAGTTTTTACGCAAACACAACTTGCAGTTAAAGCTCATCAAAAAGAAATGAGGAAAGACGGCAGAGCGAAAACGAAAGTTTGAGAGAAATTTTTACCGGTGAAAGAGAATGAGTTAGTGTCAACACAGGGTTTGATGAGATCAAGGAAGTCGTCAGTAAGAAGCTGGAGATGAAGAAGGCCTTCAGTAACCTTCTGACTAAGGAGAGAGAGATCATCAACAAGAGGAACATTAGTGAAAATAATATTTTTTCTCCGCCTTAAATATTCGATTGTTGCATTGTCTGTAATGTCGTACAATGTGCCATCCGTAATATATTGAAATAAAATAAGCCTTGTTTAACATTTAAATGCAAGCCAATTCTAACTATCCTTAAAAAATGAAAATGTTTTGCCTCACCAGAAACGTACAAACTCTAGCAACCGATCTATAATAGGTGAGAGGACACGAAGACGACACGACCATCTAGACCGAAGAATAATTGATGACAAGAGCCAATTTGGTGAGAAAACTGGTTGATGACACGAACCAATTTAGCATTAAAAGAACATTCAATTCAGAATCTTTAGAAGATGTACTATTAATATTCATTTCTATCACCTTCAGTACCACCAATGAAATCCACCGCTACGTTCCTCTTCTTTCATTTACACACAAACCAATTGTATAAGCTTTAAATAAATTTAATATTGATATGTAAACAAAAACATTAAAATAAAATCTTGATCCAATTACCCGCGTTAATGAAATTTATTAAGCCAACTAATTTCAACTACGTAAAAAGAACTGTTTAACAATCAGTGGTTCCTGAATATTTGCCGAGGTATTCCCTGACATATTACACAGTAAATATCGAAGATCAACAGGTGGATATTTGTGCCATTCAGTGTACAAGCAACCGAGATTTTCCTGTAGAATTCGGATCTTCGTTAACGTGAGAATATTCACATAGTATAATACCATTAAAGCAGCAAATTGTTTATGTTTAACACAAACAACACTTGCCTTTTGAGTTGTTTACATCATAATGATCATACCTGAGGCTTTCGTGGGGCGTGACGAGGGCCACTGTGCCTTAATAATAATTACATCTTTGTCCAACCTAATTGGCCAATTTCAACACAGCACTTGTGTAACTGTAAAATGTTGCTTAACAACTTACGAGTACCTGGTTCACCGGGTACTTCTTGCACGTTAACTAACCTGCCATGTTGAAAGTTCTCAGTACCTTGAATTATTTATTATATATATATATATATATATATATGTGACAATGTCAGACCACGGAGGAAAAATGAAACAGGAAATTTCCTTAAGTACTTTCGTATATTAAATACATCTTCAGAAGGCCATTTTACAGATCGAGTGATGGGTATAAATAGGCAGGAGAGAGTGGTGAAGTAAGGTGAGGTACAATACTTGGACAACGCAGAAGGCCCATTGGCCCATCAGATGCACCCAATTGGCCCATCCGATGTAGCCCAATGGCCCATCTGATACAGCAGACATACAAGCATAATACATAGGAAATTATAACATAAAGAGGTAAATATATACAATAAATTAGTGTGACAAATGTTTTTCAATGATTCTACTTAAATCGCCCTTTAGCTGATCTATTAGAAATGGATCTAAGTTATATAGACCACTGCTAATATTCAAATTACTTTCTTTGGTGATCTGTATCAAAGCGGATTCAATTATGTTTCTGTTATAGGTGCTTTTACAATTTGTTATTGAAGACGCACTCTCCCAATCAATTTGGTGAGCTTTTTCTGACAAATGCACAAACAAAGCATTAGATAATTGGCCATGTCTTACAGAGTATTTATGTTGCGATATTCTACATTTTAAATCTTTAGATTTAAAAATGTAGACATAGAACCCGCCATAGAACTTATTACATTCCTTACAAGGTATTTTATAAATGACGCAATTATCACTACGAGGGCTGTTCCTTACTAATAGCTTACCAACAGTGTTTTCGTAGCTAAACATTACATCTATATTAAAAAGTTTCAAGGCCTTGACAATATTCTCAAACCCAGAGAAATATGGTAAACATAACACATTCTTTGGGCGAGTCCTTTCACTGCATACATTATTATAATATGTACGACGAGCTTTGTTACGACAAACTTCCAAAAAAATTCAGTGGGTAACAAAGCTATTGTTATTTGGCCTTCAGATGTAAACACAGACGAATTTGTAGCCAAACTTAATGATCAAGTCACCTCCATAAAATTTATTATGGAGACTGAAATTGATAAATGTTTGTCATTCTTAGATGTGCTTATTCATAGGGAAAACTCTTCATTAAAGTTTAGTGTTTACAGAAAACCTACGAACAATTTATCTTATGTTCATTATTTTTCAGGGCATAAATACAATGTAAAAAAGTCAATTTTTTCTTCAATGTATCTAAGAGCTCTTCGAGTTGTGAGTCCAGAATTCTTAGATGAAGAATTTAAGAATATTGATGCGATTGGTCTTTAGCTTTGTTACCCACTGAATTTTTTGGAAGTTTGTCGTAACAAAGCTCGTCGTACATATTATAATAATGTATGCAGTGAAAGGACTCGCCCAAAGAATGTGTTATGTTTACCATATTTCTCTGGGTTTGAGAATATTGTCAAGGCCTTGAAACTTTTTAATATAGATGTAATGTTTAGCTACGAAAACACTGTTGGTAAGCTATTAGTAAGGAACAGCCCTCGTAGTGATAATTGCGTCATTTATAAAATACCTTGTAAGGAATGTAATAAGTTCTATGTCGGGCAAACATCTAAAGATTTAAAATGTAGAATATCGCAACATAAATACTCTGTAAGACATGGCCAATTATCTAATGCTTTGTTTGTGCATTTGTCAGAAAAAGCTCACCAAATTGATTGGGAGAGTGCGTCTTCAATAACAAATTGTA
>NC_091227.1:14227761-14235261 GCF_040958095.1 Procambarus clarkii | reverse complement strand
GTTATTGATATGAATATTGTCGTCACGGAGTTGGCTCGCAACCGGTTGTACCCGGGTTTGATTCCTGTGTATATCCAGCGGTTTGAACACGTGTTGGTTGGTAGTCTTTGGACATGCGGGACATTTGATAAGTCAAATGTTTGTGTTTCAGTGTTTCCTGTCCCAGACAATGGAAAATCTTACACTGAAAGCGTCATTGATCCCAAATAAGCACTATATTTAGACAACATTACCGTTAGGTTTACCATGAATCAAACCAGAAGGGACAAGGCTCTGCGGTCCAACAGGATATCTTGGGTGAACCCTAGATGATAAAACGAGTGCCCTTCGGGACTTCTGTAGTCCTGGAACACCTAACCAGCCCGAGCACCACGAAAAGGTATTAAAATGAAGATAAAAGTGGAAATGTTGGTAAGTTACAGCCCCGCTCCTGTGCCAGGTAAGTCCACTACGGGCTCACCATAGCCCGTGATACATTTTGTTCCGTGTAGCTGACTAAAAACAGCAACAACGTAGAAGTGACAAGCGTTTCAGTGCCTGTGGTTGTGTGTGTGTGTGTGTGTGTGTGTGTGTGTGTGTGTGTGTGTGTGTGTGAGTGTGTGAGTGTGTGAGTGTGTTGTTGGCTAAATATTTTCTGTAGTAATACAAGCACGAATAACAGCCACAGTTCTTGGAATATTCCTGTTATTGCTTAAAAGGATGCCACGTGCTATTTACAGTTCGTATACGAGTATTATCTCCAAGTTTTAATGCTTCTGAACACACACACACATTCAGTCCTGTGTGTGAATATTTACATTTGTATATTGCAGATACGGTTGGGCAAAAAGGATTGCGTGTCACAGATTAATGTCTGTGGCCTCACCCTGTGTCACTTGAACTAAATAACGTAGTCATGTTTCATGCGGCCCTTCTCTACACATTTTAACACAACGTGAAGTAAAATGAGTCAGGATTAAATTCTCACAAAAGTCTTATTATATATATATATAGATATATATACACACACACACACACACACACACACACACACACACACACACACACACACACACACACACACACAAACTGTATTGGAGGGGACCTAAACATTTCCTCTAATGCGTTGTGTGTGGTTTCCTCCGAGGCTAAGGGAGGGGTGCGTGTGTTAGAAAGAATTTTTTCAGTGTCAGAGTAGTTAATAAATGGAATGCACTAGGCAGTGATGTGGGGGAGGCTGACTCCATACACAGTTTCAAATGTAGATATGATAGAGCCCAGTAGGCTCAGGAATCTGTACACCAGTTGATTGACAGTTGAGAGGCGGGACCAAAGAGCCAAAGCTCAATCCCCGCAAGCACAATTAGTTGAGTACAATTAGGTGAATACATACACACACACACACACACCCACCCACGTGTGTGTATACTGGCAGTAGGGTATCATATAGATATGCTTTAATGAATATAACTGCATATTCCGTGTTGATTATTTTCTTGTTTAGGGCTTCTATCCCTCTGACTTGTGCTCTTTCATCTTGGTTTAATTGGAAGATGATGTCTCCAAATGGCATAATTTTTTCAAGGTTGATTAAAAGAATACAAATTAACTGTAGAATGTACTCATATTATAAATTTACATAACGTTTCGAACCTATAAGGTTCATTCTCAAGTGAGGAAACGGGACTGATATGTGAAGATTAAGCCGCCCAAGAGGTGGCACGGGCATGAATAGCCCGTAATCGGACGGGATTACAGCATGTTTGTTGTTTCACATAATGTGGTCATAAGCTTAAAACAGCATGTTTGTTGTTTAAGATTCAGCTACTGGGAACAAAAAGTTCCAAGTAGCACGGGCTATGGTGAGCCCGTAGTGGACTTACTGGCACAGGAGCGGGGCTGTAACTGGACGGGAGTTGTTGTTGTTGTTTTAGATTTAGCTACTCAGAACGAAGTGTCCATGTAGCACGGGCTATGGCGAGCCCGTAATTGAGTTCGGTTATTCGCGATAACCTTGTTTCTGTGATATTTGGGTCAAAGTTTTTAATGGAAGTGGAGATTCCTCCGTTTTCCCGGTTTATTTTTCGCTTCTATTTTAGTGCACTGATTTTAATCTTGTTTAAATAACATTATCTTGGTGGCGGATGTAGACGCAGAATGCTCACTAATGAGTCCCATTCCTCAACGGGTTTTCTAATCATTGTAGTCGCGGTGGAATGTGCATGTAATGCAGCTGCTGTCGTTGGATTAATGTTGAGTTTGATGCGCAGGGCTTCAGTAGCTTCACATTCTAGTTAGTGCAATAGTAGCGCCTCTGCTTCTGTTCCACAGATGTGACACTAACTATTGGGTTTATTACCTCCCAGCAGCACTTGTAACCAAGTCTGAGTCTGTGTATGGCTACTGCAATGTCTCTGGATATCTTTTTGCCAGGCTTGAATGAGGAGTACCCACTGGGTTGTTCGTACCATATCGCAGTTGATCTTCCTTCCGCTACTTTGACTCTGTGGCGACTTTTGATAGTTGGGAGTATTTTCTGCTTGATTTGCTCCTTAATCTGTGAAAAACTTGGAAGTATTTGAACCTATACAACAGGTAGAGCAGTAACAGGTTTTGTTAGTGTCTTTTCATTACCATCTATGCCAATGTGACTTGGTATCCAATTTAAGGTGATTGACAGCCCTAGATTATGGGCTTCTTTTCCTATATATTGGCTTTCTGTGAGGAGTTGTATATTATCTCTGTGCTGACTGGATAACTATGCCTGGGGAGAGGTTTTAGAGTCGGCATGAATGATGACATCATGTAAATGAATCTCAATTGTATAATTTATGGCCTCTGTCAGGGCATATAATTCTGTTTGCAATGTTGAGCACCCACTATTCATGCTCCAATAAGCTTAATGGTTGGTAGTGTAAACTGCTGCCCCAGCAGAACCTCTTTCTTAATCAACTGATCCATTTGTGAAGATGTGAGTCGTCGTAGGTCTTGAGATGGTTTTCATTTGTTGTTCTATGACTTCTTTGAGCCTCTGCGGGACACATGCTGATTTTTTAACTGATAATCCTTCAATAAATATCTTTAAGACTCGATTCTTCCAATGGAGGAGCTAGCTGCCGAAAGTGTTGATATGGTCTATCTTCCCCTTTGTTTTTAATGGTCCATTTCAAGTCCACTTTCTCTAGAATCTTGACCAGATTATCCATCCATGTGCTTGTTCTTATTTGAAGGTTTTCTGAAGCGATCTCTTTATGCTGTCTTTGATTGACAGTCTGGCGGTGGTTCCAACAAGTTTTGCCGTTATGGTGGCTCGTCTTTGTTTGATCCTGTTTTCTAATACTGGTAAGTTGGTTTCCATTCTTGGATTCTCTCTACGCGTCCATATAGGTGCTCCCAGCATTGTTCTCAGAGCATCATTTTAAGACATTTCCAGTTTCTCCCATTGGTTATCACTGAGGGATGTAAGAGCAAGAGCAGCATAGTCAATGAGTGACCTAACTGCTTGAACGTAGTACATTTTGAGTACTGGTAGAGATGCATTATCTCTTAGACTTGTCAAGGAGCGCAAAGCTGAGTTTCTGACTTTACAGCGTTGCCGAAGATATTCAATTTCTTGAGTGAATTTCAACTGGCTGTCTATTATGACTCCTAGGTATTGAAAAGAGGTAACCCACTCAATTTCATGTCCTTGTATTGCGAGTCTGATGTCTTGAGTTCTCATTTTAACGCCCATTGCTTTTGATTTTATTGCTGTTTATTTTCATTGCTCTGCGTTTCGCTTCCCTGCTGATAATATCGAGGCATTTTTGTGCATGGTTCCTTGCGTCTTTGCCATTGATGATGACCACAAAGTCGTCTGCATAGTTAAGAAGTTTGACTTTTGGTAACTTGAGCTTCATGAATTGTTCCATGAGACAGTTGAAGAGGAAGGGGCTTAGCATTCCTCCCTGCGGAGTTCCATTTTCCAGCCTCTTTGAGGACGATGTTTTTCCTTGGAATTTGACTTTAGCTTCTCGGTTAAGCAGTCTTCCTTTGGCAAAGGCAAGAGCGTGTCTTTTGATTTCCTTATCCACAAGGCAGCACAGTGTAGCTGGAGCACTGGCTAACTCGAACACTTTTTTGAGGTCTAGAAAAAAAAGAATTCCAGGTTTGTCATTGATTTGATCCAGGAGGGAGGTAAGGCATTCTGTGGTTCCAACACCTTTTCTGTAAGCAAACATTTTGGTGTAGTGGATTGGCTTTCCATTCAATTCCATTAAGGGCCATTCTTTCTGCAGTTCTGGCCAGACATCTTGTTAATGAGATAGGTCTTGGATTTTCAGGGTCTTTAGGTTTTGGAATGGGAACTATAATTGCACTGTTCCAAGAGAGTGGTCGAGTTCTTGTCACCCATACTCTGTTGAGATTCAAGACGGCTTCTTCACCCTTTTCTCCTAGCTTGGCTAGCATGAAGTAATTTTGTCCTCGCCTGGAGCTGTATTTTTAGTTTTCTAGGACGGGAGAAGACATATCGGCTATATACTGCTGGGAGGTGAGGTACATACAAAATAGGTGAAGGGTGAGAAAGAAGTAAAGGTAAGCGGCATAGGTCAATACCCTAGACCTACAAAGACTAGTCTTTTGTAGGTATTATCAGGTGTAGTGGGTATGACAGTGACATTATCGTTAGCATATTCGCGTTCCGGTCTTTTTCTCACTCTAATGGTGGGTAGAGTGAATAGTTCCGTTGTTTGAGTATTTATGGCTGGTTGTTCCACTTTTATGTGATTTTTCTGAACTTTGGGTGTAACTATCCTCTCATACTCTCTCCTCACAATAGATAGGAGATAAATGCTTCTTGAGGTCTACAGTTTGAATGTTTACGAACATATTAGTAGAGTTAAGCTTATCCATGCCTACATACACTCTCACTCACTCACTCACTCACTCACTCACTCACTCTCTCTCTCTCTCTCTCTCAATTTACGATTCTTAAAATCTCTACCACTTTGTCTGGCCTACTAGCAAGTCTTTAAATGCCATCTCATTCTCTCTCCACTTCATATAACAGTTTAAACATTAACTTCATCCACGCCGGCTTTCGTATCGTTTAACTTTTGCAGTGAAGTCTTTAATGTCGATGACAAACATGTACAAAAATATCCCATCCATCTCAAAAATATTCCTCAACTTCTACAGCCTCTTTAATGTATGTTATTTGGATCACTGTTACAATACTCTACATTAGATTAATCTACTGCAGTGACATAAAATAACTTAATCATGTTACTTAGGTTTACACAACATGAGGTCAGGTCACGGTACGTCGTTCAATATATTTTATTAGGTTTCAAGAAAATCTTGCGCTTCTCATGGCTTGTGTCTAAAAGCTTAAATAGTTCCGGTGATTCTTTAAGACAATATATTTACTATACATCAGCGTTCTTCCCATGCCAGCGACGGCGTCTATGGTGTCAACCAATTTGATATTTTAAATTGGGAAAAAGTTTCCTCCAGATATTTCAGAAGTGCATACACTTATCACTTGGCTTTTGTTTATTTTTCTCGTACCTTTTTTTTTGCCGTTTTGAACATACTGTTTTGTGTTAACATTCAGTTCAAATGAAGAAACTAGAAAAAACGTCTTTATTAGTCAATGGGATAAAAAAAAATAGCCGAGAGAGGAGAGAGAGAGAGAGAGAGAGAGAGAGAGAGAGAGAGGTGGTGGTAGGGAGAAACAGGTGGTAGGGAGAGAGAGAGAGAGAGGTGGTGGTAGGGAGAAACAGGTGGTAGGGATAAAGAGGAGGTGGTAGGTAGAAAAAAGTAGGAAAGAAGAGAGCGAGAATGAAGGAGGAAGAAGGTGAGAATATTTCCGTAAACAACATTATCACAACATCTATCAAATGATGACCTATAATAACAACTGGAAATCAAAACAATTCCGAAGCCCCATTACGTCCAACTTCTGAATCTCGTGACTCCAGACAAGCGTTTACCGAGGCGTCAGCTTAATTTACTTTTAATTGATCGCCGTTGATGCTTTGTGATCGTAAATGACCCTCACGACAATCGTAAACTCTCGACGCTTTCAGCTACGTATACTGGAGGTAAACTGTAGACAGACGATGAGTCACAATAACATGGCTGAAGATATAATGACTGATATGAAGACAATTGACTTTATCCAGGACTCCAGTTCCTGGTCTGATTAGTCCAGGACTGTCCAGGATCAGTCCAGTCAGGATCAGTCCAGGTCAGATCAGTCAGGATCAGTCCAGTCCAGTCAGATCAGTCCAGAATCAGTCCAGTCCAGTCAGATCAGTCCAGTCCAGTCAGATCAGTCCGGTCCAGTCAGATCAGTCCAGGATCAGTCCAGTCCAGTCAGATCAGTCCAGTATCAGTCCAGTCCAGTCAGATCAGTCCAGAATCAGTCCAGTCAGATCAGTCCAGGATCAGTCCTAGTCCAGTCCAGTCAGATCAGTCCAGGATCAGTCCAGTCCAGTCAGATCAGTCCAGTCAGTCCAGGATCAGTCCAGAATGGATCGAAACGTCGTCGTCTCCTCATCTTCTGGTGTATGGTTTACTCTTCATAAACTACAACAGTCTACAGTCGCTGTAGAATACAACAGATGATATCAACCATCAGGCGGCACGATGGGGCACAGGAATAGAATGCAAATCGATAGCGTTTGCAAGAGCAGAGTCTTTGCTATCAACGTTGCTAACACACTATACCTATACACAGAAATATCGTGTATACTTGATGCGAAGCGCTGCAACGTTCTCTTAAGAAGCGCAAAGTTTGCTAGCACGCGGAGTATACACAGTTACGCACCACTCTGTATCACCCTGAGTCGAGCATACTTGATGGGATCCGACGGCTGAGTGGACAGCGCTTGGGTTTCGTAGTCCTGAGGTTCCGGGTTCGATCCCCGGCGCAGGTGGAAGCAAATGGGTAAAGTTTCTTTCACCCTGATGTGCCTGTTCTCCTAGAAGTGAATAGGTACCTGTGAGTTACAGCTGCTACGGACTGCTTCCTAGGGATGTGTAACAAAAAAAGAGGCCTGGTCGAGGACCGGGCCGCGAGGACGCTAAGCCCCGAAATCCTCTCATGATAACCTCAAGATAACCCGTCAAGTGAATGCCTTGCCCATGATATATTTACCGCCTGGTGCCATGACATCCACGAAACCGCAAAATTCGGAGACTGGTTGATGGGGTTCTGGGAATTCTTCTACTCCCAAAGCCCGGCCTGAAGCCAGGCTTGACTTGTGGGAGTTTGGTCCACCAGGCTGTTGCTTGGTGGGGCCCGCAGGCCCACCACAGCCCGGCAGGTCCGGCATTCCTTGGAGGAAACAATCTAGTTTCCTCTTGAAGATGTCCACGGTTGTTCCGGCAATATTTCCTACGCTCGCTGGGAGGGTGTTGAACAACCGCGGACCTCTGATATCTCCCTCAGTCTGCTCAGGATCGGAAGTATGTTCGAGACTTCACTATCCTGTACAAAGCTAGTGTTCTCAAGGTCTTCCCTCTCACCGCTGT